>NC_140183.1:84811282-85079253 GCF_963971535.1 Notolepis coatsorum
CGGTATTACAGATTATACCTTTAATAATGGTCCTCTGTACACTAGTATTTACAGTTCATTACCAAACTGAGGTTTGGACTTGGCCCTTCCTGAAGTTACTCACCACAAACACACATTGCTCACTGATGTTCAAAACTAGCAAACATTCCTTTACAATCAAGGTTATTATAGTTAACAAAAACTAAACTAAAACTAAGGTGTGGGAAAAATACATTTTAGTTTTAGTGAAATAAAAATAAAGACAATTTTATATTTATTTTATAAATGTATACATTTTAATAATTTTCTTAATTAAAATAATGAAACTGAAACTCAATAAACTGAAATTAAGAAATCTAAACTAAAACAAAACCATTTTAAACAATAAAAACTAAACTGAAACTAGCAAACTCAATCTGGAAAGTAACTTAAACTAAACTGAATTTAAAATAATAATATAATAATAATAATAATAATAATATAATAATAATAATAATAATAATATAATAATAATAATAATAATAATAATAATAATAATAATAATAATAATAATAATAATAATAATAATAATAATAATAATAATAATAATATTATAATAATAATAATAATAATAATAATAATAATAATAATAATAATAATAATAATAATAATAATAATAATATAATAATAACAATAATAATAATAATAATAATAATAATACAAAACTATGATAACCCTGCAATGACACAACTTGACTAGATGATGTCTTCATCAATACAACTGTAAATTGAGTATTGTTTAAAGATACCTTACATTGACACCTAAGGGTCTGCTACTTGACATGGTACTGCACAGTTTCAACAATCAAATTAAAGGGATAGTTTGGATTATTGGACATAAGTTGTATGAAATACTTGCCAGTACCATAGTGGATGCAAAGCTATTATCTTAACTTACCAAGTTCCGTGGTTGTAGTTCTAGACAGTTTCCGAACAAACCGGAAAGCATACTAGGTCTTGAAACCAAGAAGTTGTAATCCACACCACAACATGCAAGGTTACTTATTTCTAACACAAAATCATCGTCCTCCAGCACTATTTCCTTGATAAAAGCCAATGCATTACTACACTCTGGAGTTGTTTCACAAGTAACAATTCTGGAGGACCGTGGTTTTGTTTTGGAGGTGGGTAACCCTTTGCCTGCATGTTGTAATGTGGATTCAAACTGTTTGGGTTTCGTGACCCCGTTTCTGCGTCTAAAACCTACCGGTTCGCTCAGAACCGATTCAGAACTCCAACCACGAAACTTGGTAAGTAAGCTAATAGCTTTGTATGGACTACACTACTGGCAAGTATTTCATACAACTTAATGTCCAAAACTACTATCCGAACTATCCCTTTACTTTTATTGTTGAAACTATGCAATACCAGTGCTTCATTGAAATGCAGTTGAGTGGCACTTACAACTACAGTACTTGGGAGTGAGGTTTGTGTTCCACTAACCTGTCAGTGCTTTCTCATAGTGTTTCCCCATGGCCACAAAGTTCTTCAGACTGGGGTTGAATTGGTCCAGAATCCCCTGTGCAAGAACACACACACACACATCTTTTTCGGAGACCGCACACAGACACACTCGTTTGAAAGCCCTGCCAAGAGGAGGCAGATTATTTCCACAGGAGCAAAAAATTAGGGCACTCGCCTGACTACGTTCATACACAGTTTCATTGTTGGTGTGGGGCTAGACATACAGAAAGACAGAAAGACAAAACGACGGACAGGGAGGACAACGGACAGACATGCTGTATACCTTATACACATTTTCTGTCATCTTGTTGACCTCCTCGGTGCGAGACATGGTTGCTCTCTCACTTGTATGTCGCTGTGTATGTGTGTGTTACCCACTGCGCTTCCTCTAGGCCAGGGCCTTAGGCTTTACAACAGACTGCAATCCCCTAAGAAAACAGACACACACACACAAAATTAACAAAGACACAATTATCATGTCTAGTATCATGTATCACGTATAAACACAGTGATTTTCAAACTTCCCCCTGAAAGACAATAAGAGAAAGAACAGCTAGACTTTCACATGAAAAGAGGAACAAGGGCTTCAGAATGCTTACAATATTTGCATTTATCCACAGTATATATAACTATACATGTCTGAAATGTGCATTTATCCAAATATAAAGACGCCCTCCTCTAATACTGAAAATAGAGGAAACATTTGTGTCTAATTTCCTTTCATGTACACTGTCACGTGTCCTTTATGGCTCTCACAGAACCCCAACAAAACGTTTCACTCTTCAAATGATAACAACATCAGAACAAAAAAAACAAAGGGGTAAAAACTGTGTCAAACAGTGCATGTCTATGCAAGTCATTCAGTTATATCATCGTCTTATGAGCAAATGCATGATGACATTCTGTATAAATAGGTCACAAACATACTGTACAAGTACACACTCATGTATGTTCACACACGCATGCACGCGCGCACACACACACACACACACACACACACACACACACACACACACACACACACACACAGACAGAAGATGTCTGAGTGGTTGAAAGGACCCTGTGTGAACCTTCAGTCAGTGAGTAGACATGAGGCACTGTATCGCGAGGGAGTTTGAGTTCAACGCCACGGAACAATCAGGACAAGACTGCACTTCATACAATAACAGCTAGGCAGAAGGCAAATAGCCTTGTGTTTTGATCTAAGCAGAAGGCAGATAGCCTTATGTTTTGATCGAGGGCAAGTTATTTGTCTGGCGCCCACATCACATGGATCGCACCTCTATCTCCATGGCCAATTCCTACATTATCACTTGATGGCATTAAGGCAACCCAAATATTTTTACTATCTGCACGCACCAGACAAGTTCTACCATTCCAGATAAGAACAATGGCCATTTTCCAATCCAAGGCACAAGTGTCAGGCCACTGAATAAACACAGGACAACAATGTTTCCTTGGTAGAGAGGACGATCAAGGCGAGGCGCTCCAGGCCCAAAGGATCTGTATCCCTGTACAGCCCTCCTTTGTTATCACAGCCAGATTACTGACAAAACTTTGACCCATATCAAGTGATGGTGTATGACACAAAGAAAACATTCCCAGACCCTGGCTCTTTAAGGCCACCCTCCTGATGCAGCCTGATGGATGAGTTTCTCCGAGAAGCATCCATCGCCTATCTGCTGTACAACAGGCTCAGGCAGAGGGAGGGTGGGCCAGTCTTAACCAGGTCCTGCTTCACTGTGGACATATTCTACGCCATACACGCGATGTTGACGTTGTCTAAAGCAGGGGTTCTCACCCTTTTTCGTGTCAAGGAGCACAACATTGATAGGCGTTAGGTATCAATATTTGCCCCAAACCCCATTTGATTAGGGCCTGTCTCAGGGACCCCCCATCTGCGAAGATATTTGTTGTTAGATACGACTTATTCCTGAATTCCATAACTGTATCGGTATGTAGGGAGATGACATTGGAGAGTATGAACCCTATGATTAGAGTGGTTAGTCTTATATATTTTCTCATTGGACTAACTTCTAGTGAATCAAATAGTGAAATTATGACATTTTTGTTGGGGACCCCCTGGAGCCTCCACAAGGACCCTTGGGGGTCCCCGGACCCCACGTTAAGTGCATCACTGGTCTAAAGTACACACAGATTTGACCCCAAGGTTATCTAAGTTTAGGTTGAGGCTAGAAATAATGTTTTCTGTTCCTTTATGTGAAGAAAAAAGTAAGAAGTCCCATTAATTTCATGCAATCACATTCATATGCTTTCTTATCTCATTGAGATCATTGAATGAATGAATGAATGAATGAATGAATGAATGAATGAATGAATGAATGAATGAATGAATGAATGAATGAATGAAAACTTTATTTAACAGATTGCAGAATGGGTACAATACAGTACGGCTCAATACACACACATTTTAAGGGAATGCAGACCAGAGAAAGACGTTTGTCTTGTTTACATCAGGGTCCCCCATTTTCAATTCATAGTGACATTTATGACATACACAACATACATGACATTTATGGCATAGGAACATACATGACATACAGGTATTTAGTACTGTTACATTTGTGACATATACGATATTCAAATATACAGTACTGTTACCCATAGATCCTGACAGAGTATATACATACGGTGGGGAGGAGACTGAACATTAGGAGGGGGTGGGTGGGTGGGAGAGAAATATGCATACGGTGGGGAGAGAATATATACATACGGTGGGGAGGAGACTGTACATTAGGAGGGGGTGGGTGGGTGGGAGAGAAATATACATACGGTGGGGAGAGAATATATACATGCGGTGGGGAGGAGGCTGTCTATTAGGAGGGGGTGGGGGTGGGGGGGGTTGGACATTTACGGTGGCCAGTTTCGAATTGCAGCCTCCCCGTAGGTGTTCTTTAAGAGCGGTTTTGAATGTGGGTAGGGATTCACATTCCTTTACAGCAGGGGTCAGCAACCTTTTTGACATGGAGTGCCTGTTTGAAATATAGTTGTAACTAGTGTGCCTCAACAATATTCCATGCATCGTAATTTTTTTCTTCTCATAATCAGGTATTTTTAATGATAATTTTTACATTATTACATCATTATTGTTATTATTAACAATATTATTATGATGGTTGTATCTAGAGCCATATGAAATCCGTTTTTATTATTTTCCAAATTCCATTTTATTTTTTCCCAAATTCCATTTTTTCCGTTTTAATATTTCAGAATTCTGTATTTTGCCTTTTATGCTCATTTTACCATCAGAAATAGTGTCTAATAAGTGGGAATGAATAAATGTCCACAATTGAATAAGATATAACAGTCCATTTAATGTTTTTAAGTGCTTCAACTCAGAAATACAGTTCAATTTTACACAATATTTTTCAATTAATATTGTGACAAAATAAAAATACATATTTCAAGTGTAAACAATAGATACAGCTAGCTACTACTGACATTATCACAATGACAATGTCAGTAACCTAGCTATATCTATTATATTGTGATGAAATATAGTAATGCATAATTTAGGCACCTTTAGTTTAGTTTATTTCGTTTATAAAGGACAGTGTATAATGGCAAACGTTTGCATTAAACAAATGGATGAGTGCACCAGATTTAGCAAGAAGATAAGATAAGATAAGATAAGATAAGATATTCCTTTATTGATCCCCTTGGGGAAATTCAGGCATCATAGCAGCATGGGGGGAGGGGGGAGGGGTACAGGTAGTAAAACAAAACAGTATACAGGTAGTAAAAGACAACACAGGCAGTGTAAACAATTTGATCAATATGGTCAATATAATTTACTAACTGACTAGCTGAGGAATATTCACATTATTCACAGTGTCACATGAGGTGCAGTATGCAAGAGGTGGTGTTATAATAATTTACTATCTACTGAGTATACATTAATCAAAGTACCAGGGTAGTCTACTTTGTCCCCCTTGGGTTCCTATAAGTCCCAGGTCAATGTCTGGTAGCAGTCGCTGTCGCTGCCCCCTGTTGTGGGGCCTGGAGGCTGCTAGTCGCTGCCCACTGTTGTGGAGCCTGATGGCCGCTGGTATGAAGGACTGTCCGAGGCGGTTAGTTGAGTGTCGGGGGGGGATGAGTCTGTGGCTGAACGAGCTTCTCATCTTGACTAGCTCGTCGTAGAGGGGGTGGTAGGGGTTCTCCATGATGGCATCCAGCTTCCTTATCATCCCCCTCTCTACCATCACCTCAAGTCTAGGTAGCTCGACTCCCACCACGGAGCTAGCCTTCCTCACCAGCTTGTTGAGCTTGTTGGTGTCCCTTGAGTTGATGTAGCCTCCCCAGCATGCCACAGCATAGAAGAGGATGCTGGCCACAACAGACTGGTAAAAAGACTGCAGCAGTTTGTTGCACACATTGAAGGACCTGAGTCTCCTCAGGAAGAACAGCCTGCTCTGTCCCTTCCTGTAGAGGGCCTCTGTGTTGTCCGACCAGTCCAGTTTATTGTTCAGGTGTACCCCAAGGAACTTGTATGAGTCCACCATCTCCACATCCACCCCTCGGATGGAGATGGGAATCGGGGGGGGCCTCTTCTTGCCCCTCCGGAAGTCCACCACCAGCTCCTTGGTCTTACTGGTGTTGAGTTGGAGGTGGTTGCTGTCGCTCCACCCCACGAAGCTCTCCACCAGGGCTCTGTACTCCTCCTCATCATCGTCGGTGATGTAGCTTACGATGGAGGAGTCGTCTGAGAACTTCTGCAGGTGGCACCCGCTGGAGTTGCGGCAGAAGTCTGAGGTGTAGAGGGTGAAGAGGAAGGGTGACAGCACAGTTCCCTGGGGGGCGCCGGTGTTGCTCACCAGTACGTCAGACTGACTGTCCTTTAGTCTGACGTACTGTGGCCTCTCAGTGAGGTAGTCCTTGATCCAGGCCACCAAGCCGTTCTCCAGCTGCATCGCAGAGAGCTTCTCCGCTAGCAGTGACGGCTGGATGGTGTTGAAGGCGCTGGAGAAATCAAAGAACATGATCCTCACTGAGCTGCGCGGCTTTTCCAGGTGCGTGTACGCTCTGTGGAGCATGTAGATGATGGCATCCTCCACCCCGATGTTTGCCTGGTATGCAAACTGCTAAAGAAGCTATCATTTCCATCTATAGTCCTATGTACTGTAACGTTTCATAGCTATTTAAGTTTATTTAGATTATAAAGGGCAGTGTATAATGACAATAGTTTGCATTAAACAAATGGATGGGTGCACTAGATTTAGCAAGAAGCTATCATTTCCATCTATAGTCCTATGTAATGTAACGTTTCATAGCTATTTAGTTTATTTAGATTATAAAGGGCAGTGTATAATGACAATCGTTTGCATTAAACAAATTGATGGGTGCACCAGATTTAGCTAGAACTTCTAGAAGCTATCATTTCCATAGATAGTCCTATAACGTTACATAGCTATTTAAGTGTATTTAGTTTATAAAGGGCAGTCGTTTGCATTAAACAAATGGATGGGTGCACTAGATTTAGCTAGAAGCTAAACGTCCTAACGTTATAGCTATTTAATCACAATAGTGTCGCAAGTGTTTTTGCGGGTCCAGTCCACGGAACGTTGACAGAATTAGCAAAACACCTTATCACCGGAGGCATAAAAGTCATTAGGATACTGTTCTGCTCTGAATTGAGGGCTTATTGTGGAATAGTTTAGCTTCTTGACGATGTTAACACAAGCAGCCAGACGCTTGAGCACCGCGGCTGTGTTGTGTGTAACACGCTGTAGCGTCCCCGCCTCCCCGGTCGCGTGTACACCAAACGTTCCACCCAAAAACGAAATTTCAGTCCAGATTAGGCCAAATTCTGCAATATTCCACGTTTTGCAGTTGATTCCATTTTTATTGGTTAATTCCGCGATTCCGTCCGCGATTCCGTGAACGCGGATTTCATATGGCTCTAGTTGTATCAACCCTAAATCTGAGTTGGGGGGGGGGGGGGGGAATGCAATGCAGACAAACAGCTGCATACAGTGCGACCATTTCACTCACATTTGCCCATTCATTTTTGGACACATGACACACCATCGGTGTGTGTACTGTACGTGTGCTGTCATAGCTCCACCTACAGGCCTAATGGAGAACACCAGGAGAACACCAGGATGCGAATGGAGGGTGAATGTGAGGTATATTGTGTAAATAAGTTTTGATTGATCGCAAGACTACACTGTAAAAAAATAAATAATAATAAGTTACCAGAACTTAAAAATATTGAGTTCAGTTACTGTGCATTAAGGTTTTCAGTTTTCAATCCATAATAAGTTAACAGAAAAATAAGTACACAACCACATTATTTCAACCTAATAAAACTATGTTTATTGTCATTGTTTTAAGAACACAAGTTGACTTGGTAATACTCACATTTTGAGTAAAAAAATTGCTTTTAACATGTGCAATGTTCAATGAAATAGAAAAATAAATAATACAATTTGTTGATTAATCCCACTGGTCACAATGGTGACCGTAATAATGTTTTTGTTATAAGGCTCTGCAAATGTTACTGAATGATGTAGCAATGTATTTCCAGCTAAATTGAAATAATAAACAAATAAAGGGTCTCAATTGAATATGTGGTAGTAAAAAGAACCTGTGGGAGGATTTCAACAAGATAAATGCGACAACAGTGCAAAATATTTCACTATAATATTTCAAAAAAAAATATATATATATATATATATATATATTTTTTTTTTTATGCTGCCCCCTGTGCCTATGCAGGCACTTGTGCCTAGGGTTGCCTACCCCTGCTTTACAGCTTTGGGTAGGGCGTTCCACATTGATGTGGCATAATTGCGAAACGTGTTTAGTCCCTTGTTTGAGCCGAATCTGGGTTTAACATGATTTGTTGAGCTTCCTCTGGTGTTGTGGTCGTGGTATTCACTGACCTTTGGGAAGTATTTTGACATGTACATGGGTACCTTGGTCGTGTAGTGTATCTTGTAGACCAGGCCCATTGCAAGTTGCTGTACTCTGTCGTCTACTCTAAGCCATCCTAGGTTGTCAAAGTGGGCAGGGGTGAGGTGGGTTCTAGGGGTAAGGTCAAGTAGAAGTCTGACCAGTTTGTTTTGTGATGTTTGTAATCTTGTTTTTAGCGCCTTTGAGGTGCTTTGGTACCATGAGGTGCAAGCATAGTCGTAGTACTAGTACCCTTGAATGAGTGCTCCTGCTAGAGTCTTCAGGGTATTCTTGTTTGCCAGAGAGGAGATCCGGTACAAGAATCGAGTTCGTTGGTTGACCTTTTTTATTACCTTGGATGCCATTTTGTCACAGGAAAGATTTTCCTCTAAGATGGAACCTAGGTATGTAATTTCATCTTTCCTTGTGACAATATTGTCACCCACTGTAACTGAGAAGCCGTTAGTCTTGCCGAGTTTGTTATTTGATCCGAAGAGAATGGACTCTGTTTTACCCAGGTGTAATGGTAGTTTGTTATCAGCGAGCCAGGTGCAGATTCTGCCGAGTTCAGAGCTGAGGGTTTTTTCAACCTGTAAGTTAACTTGTTCTTGTCAGAGACCAGCAGGGCTGAGTCGTCCGCGAACAAGAACAAGTTGCAGTCACAAGCTGATGACATGTCAACTGAGTAGATGAAAACAGTAAAAGCACCTAGGCATTTCATCAAAACATGGACTATTTATGTAGCTTTGCTGTATAATGAAGGGTTTCATTCCAAAATGAGATCTTTACCATGTGAAAAATGTATGTGAAATGATGAACGATATGAAAATATGTTCTATTTTAATAGACATTGCTTACAAAATAGCACCATTTTAGAAAATGTAATCCTCCATTACTGGAAGAATTTAGCTATGAGCATCAGATAACAATTTATTTACACAATGGATAGTTATTAGTCTTTTGGAAAGGATCAAATCAAACACGTTATCATAAATCAAAGCCACGGGCTCTTACATGGGGGGAAAGTAGTCATCGCCACTTTTTGACTATTTCTGTTGTCCACCACCTGTTGATAATTCGATTCCAACTCATTTTAAAAAGTAGAAACAAATAAAACAGCTGAAAAAACTTACCTTTTTTCTAAGTTCATTGTTGGAGACGAAACGGGTCCTGTGCGACTTTGACGTTTTTAATGAACAGTACTAGAACCCCCTCTTTTCTTCCTATTGCTTTCCCCCTTCGTTAGTGGGGGGTTGTTTCATGATCCACCACTGCACTAAATCTCTGCACCCCTCCACCCCTGTCGCTGCCCTCGTTCTCCCTCTCTCTCTCTCCCTCTCTCTCTCTCTCTCTCTCTCTCCCTCTCTCTCTCTCTACCTCACTTCTTCTCTTTACTCACACGAATCGGGGTCAAATACTTGGTGCCGATCGGTACCTCTCCTCATTATTGAGCCGCTTATCAGCATGCCTTCACGCGCAAACCCCGGCCAACAAACCTCCGGACTCAGCGGCAACCTCCCTGTACCGTTACAAACCTCAGCCGTACCACACACACGCACACACACGCACACACACACACACCACACCACACACACACACACACTTTCTCTGACAATGTACTCTCTCTTTCACTCTCTCGCTCGCTATCCCCCCTCTCTCTCTCCCTCCCTCCCTCTCCCTCTCTCACTCACTCGGGCAGAATAACAATGAGCTAACGGGACCCCAGCTGAATAGCGGTAGAGAGAATAATGACTTGAACTTTTTAAACCAAAGACAGCAGACCCCGCTAGGCCTATCACTGGCCCATACACCGTTCTATCACATTCCTTCCTTCCTTCATTCTCAACAACAGGAGCTGTTCATTTGGTTTACCGTAATGCAACAACCGTCGCAGGGATCGTCATGGCTGGGCCCTCGCCAGAATATAACGATGCTTTAATATACAGAAAACATGAAAAATTATAGTGCCCCAGCCTCACGCAAAAAAAAAAACAGATATAGTTTTATAAAGTAGCCTATGTTACTGTTACCACCAAGATTCGAATCCAGGTCCCAAACATCTTCCATTGAGCCAAATGCGGTACCCCCCCCCCCCCCGACACACATGCACACACACACACACAGCCAAGGGAGATATGGGCTGCAATTAGACTATTACTAAGACTATTACTACATGATTGGCAATATGGGCCATGTGCATAATAATGGCAGCCTCATAATAATAATAATAATAATAATAATAATAATAATAATAATAATAATAATAATAATAATAATAATAATAATAATAATAATAATAATAATAATAATAATAACTCATCGAAGAGCTTTACGCATCTAAACATCTGTTCAAAGATTTCAGAAAAAGTTCAGATAGTGTATGCATTTTGCCCTGGAGAATGGGCCAGGAGGAGGACCGGACCGCGTCAGATCAAATCAAAAGGCAGCCATCTTCATGTACTGGACCATTGGAATAAGGCACTGGTGCTGTAGTTACAAGCTTTCCCCAACAGATGGCGATGGTGTGACATCACCTCATGGCCAGCATAAGGCTGAAACAGGTTGTGGGCCATGGTAATGTTGATTGATTGATTGAACATTTTAATTAACAGATTGCAGAATGGGTACCGTATAGTACGGCTATGTTAAGGGGATGCAGACCAGAGAAATACTTTTGTCTTGTTTACATCAGGGTCCCCAATTTTCAATTCATAATGACATTTATGACATGTACAACATACAGATATACAGATATAAGAATAGAATCTAATCATCTAAACTAGTAGACCAGGCCCATTGCAAGTTGCTATACTCTGTTGTCTACTCTAAGCCATCCTAGGTTGTCAAAATGGGCAGTAGTCTGACCAGTTTGTTTTGTGATGTTTGTAATCTTGTTTTTAGTGCCTTTGAGGTTCTTTGGTACCATGAGGTGCAAGCATAGTCGTAGTACCCTTGAATGAGTGCTCCTGCCAGAGTCTTCAGGGTATTCTTGTTTACCAGAGAGGAGATCCGGTACAAGAATCTTGTTCGTTGGTTGATTTTTTTATTACATTGGATGCCATCTTGTCACAGGAAAGATTTGCCTCTAGGATGGAACCCAGGTATGTAATTTCATCTTTCCTTGTGACTTTTGATTGATTGATTGATTGATTTTTATTTAGTACATACAATTTATACAAAAATATAAAAACAAGGGGTACAAGTGTGACGGATCGTACTGGTCTGCGTTGTGTTGTTGTTAAATGCTTATGTCCCGAGGGGGAGTCGAACAGGGGAGCTCCCGCGCCGCGGGCGACAACATAGGCCGCTGCACTAAGAAGTGAATCCACTCCTATGTACCGTACCTATGCGTCTATTAACCCTGTTATGAGGAAGTGAGTTTAACTTACCAGCCCGTAATGCCACAGTCACTTGTCAACACCCCTGTTTCTGTGACTGTGGATATACTCACAGATACCATCTGCGTGCCCTCCGGTGACAACAGAGTTTGTGTGTGTGGGTGTGTACCAGTAACAGCTCCGTGTCCCTGTGTCCCAAATAGCTACAGCTACCATGTGTTGTCAAGTTATTCTTATAAGGACCCCAGTCCAAGCTACAACAGTCTGCATCCCCTTAACAATTGTTTGTATTGGGGGCGGAGCTGAGCGATCATGGAGTAGACGTGTTTCACGTGAGCTCCCTTCTACCGTGCAGAATATACGTTTCTCCCCATTAGTCTTTATTTAATTTTTATTTGTTTTTTGTCTGCTTGCTAAGTCGTCGTGTTTCAACTACTGTCGTCGACTTTTTTCGACTTTCTGCGATGTCGGTGGTGGAAACCAGATCCATGAGCGCCCCAGCCAGCAAACCACCACCGGGCCTGGCCGCACCATCGCCCGGTGTCGGTGAGATAAGCGAAGCTGTGCTCTCGATCATGACCAAGCTCCATGCAGAATCTGAGACACGCTTCGCTGAAACACAAAGGAAAGTGCTGGCGGATTTTTGTGTTAACCTTCATTGAGAGATATCAGAAGAAATAAGGTTGGCGGTCGTCCCGCTGATAGACAAGATGGAGTCGCTGCACGCTGTCTCCTCAGCTAATGCTATCGAACTAGCCGAGCTAACGACGGAGGTATCATTACGTGAAGATGGCGGATCTCGAGTCCTCCCTGCTGGCTAGGCAGGCTGAAGTTACCAAACTACAGTCGGTGATTGTGGAAATACAGTCCCGGGAGAGACGCTACAACATCAGGATTGTTGGAGTACCGGAGGGCAACGGGGAAGGCCGTCTCTCTGAGACCATGCCGGAATTGCTGCAAAAAATACTGGGGAATGACGTCTTCCCCTCCCCTCCCGTCTGTGAGTCGGCCTACAGAGCGGGCAGGACCACGCCTGGCGTGAACAAGGAGCAGAGGCCCATCATAGTCAAGCTGAACAGGCTTCAGCAGAGGGAACTCATCATGCGGTCGGCTCGTGCCAGAAGGGGTAATCTAAGGCTTGGCGATCACAAAGTGGCCATTTTCGAAGACTTTACACCGGAGGTTCAAGCACAGAGAGGCGAATACAAAGTGGTCCTGTCCAAGCTATGGAAACTAGGCCTGAGGCCCACGCTTTTCGCTCCCGCGAAATTATCTGTGTTGGATAAGGTCGATGGTCGGCGTTCATTTTGGTCGTTGGCTAAAGCGAAGGAATATCTCGAGGGGATACCCGAGACTGTAGCTTGATAACTATATCGGGTGAGTCACTTGGCGATGTGGGCCTGAATACATTGTTAGGGCCGGCTATTCACAACACTTGCTGTCATGCCCAGACATGCTAACTGCCCACTGCCCATCCAACTAGCGGGGCTTCCCAATGTCTTCTGTTACTTGCTAATGCTGACCTCATGGTCGTACTTGTGCGTCGCCTCTATGGAAGCTAGCGAGCTAGCTGAACAATGTGCTTAACAGACTCTAACGTGCTATCCGGATTCATCACTAGCTTACGCGCTAGCCTCGGGCTAGCTAGCGGGCTGCGTCTATCGTCTGCGCTGAGACATTCGAGACCCGTTAATATTTACGCACTTTGGTTGTTGTTGCTGTTTAAGTGTAATCGGTTCGCACAATTCAACGGTGATCGGGTCCTTAACTAACTTCTTGTATGCTTTTATTTTTATATCCAGGCTGTTTTGAGCTTTGGGCTCCGGTAGGAGAAGATCGGTTGAATTTATATATAAACAAGATATGATAACAGGTTGTGTCAGGTATTGCTTTTTACCATCCCCGGGTTAATGAATGTGTTTAATTCTATTCTTACATAGGTTATGTCATTCCAGCCGTGGTGCCTGATCAGAGGGGCACTTACAGGTGTGCACTTTGACCATAACCCCCTTTTCCCCTTCTTATTATTGTCGTTGTTTAAATGACATTTGTTTGCACAATTTACCTGGGATCCGATCCTACCTTAGACTATCTGCTGGTATGCTCTAATTTAATTTTGTTTTGAATTTTCCTTTATCCATTTGTGCTATAACATTGCGACGTTGATGCGCAGACTCGGAAATAGATGGTTGCAGGGTTGATGTTGAGTTGTTATATAATAATGACTATTTTTTTTTTCCATTATAGTTATCTCATGTTAGGGCCAAGGCTCACAATGGTTTTCGACCGATATCTTTATTGAAACAATATATGATAACAGGTTGTGTCAGGTATTGCCTATTACCATCCCCGGATTAATGAATGTGTTTAATTCTATTCTTACATAGGTTATGTCATTTCAGCCGTTGTGCCTGATCAGAGGGGCTGTTACAGGTGTGCACTTTGACCATAACCCCCTTTTTTCCCTTTCTTATTATTGTCGTTGTTTAAATGACATCTGTTTGCACAATTTTGCACAATTTACCTGTGACCCGATCCTGCCTTAGACTATCGGCTGGTATGCTTTAATTTAATTTTGTTTTGAATTTTCCTTTATCCATTTGTGCTATAACATTGCGACGTTGAAGCGCAGACTCGTAAATAGATGGTTGCAGGTGTGATGTTGAGTTATTATATAATAATGGCTATTTTTCCATTATGGTTATCTCATGTTAGGGCCAAGGCTCAGGTGGTTTTCGACCGATATCTTTATTGAATTTTATTTTTTATTATTATTTGTGTTTATTGGACTAGTGGACTAATCAGGGGTTTATCTAGAGGGGGGTCGGAGTGGGGAGCGTCTTATTGGATCCATGACTCCAGTGGGAAATGATAGGAAGATGACCATCCTTAGTGGATGGGGCATAGGGAGGGGATTGGAGAGTGGGTATAGGAGGGCTTATAATAGGACGGGTGGGTTAGGGTTTAGAGTAGAAGGAGGGGGGGTTGTAACTGGGGTGGTATTTTTATGTGTTTTATGTGCTGTTGTCTTATATGTGTGTAATTGTTCCTCCTCTGAACTCCTGGGATTGACCGTCTGGGCCCGCCTGGATCAGCGCCTCTGTACTCAGCCTGGCTGCACTGGTATGTTCTCTACGCATTTAGACAAACTCGACCATGGCTAAACTGAATATCTTAATTTGGAACGCAGGAGGTCTTAACACCCCACACAAGCGTGCCAGTGTCCTTTGGTTATTGAAGAGAAGAAATATTGACATTGCTCTCCTTAGTGAGACGCATTTATTGGTGGGTGATGTGTCAAGGCTAGCAAATCGACAATATCACGTTATCTCCTCATCCTCAGCCGATGATAAGATGAAAGGAGTCGTCATAGTTACAAGACATAACCTTGATATCAAAGTCCTGGATGTGTGGTCGGACACGGAGGGAAGGATTACTATAGCAAAAGTTGAGTTCTCTCATAGGAAGATGGCAATAATAGCATTGTATGCCCCTAACACATTTGATTCAGCGTTCTATAATACAATCACGAAGAATATGTTGGAACTTACTGGATACGCTCTCATTGTGGGTGGCGATTTTAATGCGTGCTGGGATGCGGAGATGGATAGGTCCGGATCCTTTGAAACAAGCGACCAAAAACAGTCCTCTAATGCCCTCAGGATGTGGGCCCAGGACACTGGGCTCGCAGACCTATGGCGCTTATCCAATCCCACCCTCAAGGATTACTCTCACCTGTCTGCCAGACACAAAACCTTCTCTCGAATAGACTATGCATTCGCATCCCCTAATTTGTTTGATAGTTTCGACGTCTCATTGGTTCCCCTGGCTCTCTCGGACCACAAGGGGATTTTCCTTGTGGCAACCTTTGGCAGGCTCTCCACGAGAGCTCCCAGGTGGCGTTTTAACTCAACCTTATTAAAGAACGATGATTTCTGCTCTGAGTTCAGGAGTAAACTAGCTGAATTCTTGCAGATCAATGTTGGCACGGTCGATGACCCCAGGGTCCTATGGAACGCATTGAAAGGATTTATCAGGGGTCATGTCACACTTTTCGCCTCCAACTTACGTAAATCCCGGTCAAAAAAACTAGAAGGACTGGAAACATTATATGCGGATCTATACGCATCTTTGCAAACTAACTATAGTGAACGACTAAACACACAACGTAAGATAGTCAAGAAGGAAATAAACTCCATACTTAAACAACAGTCTGAGTTCTTGATACATAGGACAAGGCAAAATTACTACTTTCACGGCTCCAGGCCTAGCCATCTATTGGCAATGAAAATACGCTCGAATGATCATTTCTCGGATATCCCCTCGATCAAGACGCGACAGGGTACAATCACTACTGATTCGAAAAAGATCAACGACACTTTTAAAGAGTTTTACTCACAGTTATATAGCTCAGAGGTTAATCTCGACGACTCTAAATTTGAATCGTTCATTGGCGGGCTTGAGATACCCCACATTTCTGAGGAAGAGGCCAAGGAACTGGGGAAACCGATCACTCTTATGGAGTTGAGGGAGACGATTGCTGAAATGCAGAGGGGCAAGGCACCAGGCTGGGATGGTATTCCACCCGAGGTGTATTTAGCTTTTTGGGACCAACTGGGTCCATTGATGCTCGATATGATCAATTATGCTATCGAGCAAGGGGAGTTCTCAAGAGATGTCAACATGGCGTTGATTTCCTTACTTCTCAAGAAGGACAAAGATCCCAATGATTGTGGTAGCTATAGGCCCTTGAGTCTTCTCGGGGCCGATTTAAAAGTGTTTGCCAAGGTGCTGGCCCGCCGCCTGCAGAGATTTATGACGGTATTGGTACACTGCGATCAAACTGGTTTTATCCCGGGGCGTCTGGCTGCAGATAATCTTAGGAGGCTGTTGCATGTAATCGATAACAGTAAGGACAATACAACTCCGTCCACAGTTCTGTCTTTGGATGCCATGAAGGCGTTTGACAGACTTGAGTGGTTTGATTGATTGATTGAAAAGTTTATTAACAGATTGCAGAATGGGTACAGTACAGTACAGCTCAGTACATACAATTGTTAAGGGGATGCAGACCAGAGAAAGACTTTCGTCTTGTTTACATCAGGGTCCCCCATTTTCAATTCATCATAACATATATGACATACATGACATACAGATAGACAGTACTGCTACATCTATACATTTATGACATATCAGATTTGCAAATACAGTACTGTTTGTGATACAAAAGTGTCCAGAAAAAGAGTGTATATACATTTGGCATAGAAACTGTACATTGGAGGAGGTCATACCTGTGGAAGGTACTTGAGGTCATGGGTCTTGGGAAGAGTTTTATTCATATGATTAAAGTCCTGTATGCCTCGCCGTCTGCGATGATACTGACAGGCAAAAACTGTTCCACACTCTTTCCAGTCTCCAGATCTTCTAGACAAGGTTGTCCTCTGAGCCCAGGACTGTTCGCGCTTTCCCTCGAACCTTTGGCCCAATTTATTAGGCAATCGGAGGACATCGTCCCCATAATGGTCAATAATACTCCACACAAAATTGCTCTCTATGCGGATGACCTGCTGATTTTTATGGACGACCCCTCCCGGTCGGCCACGAAATTATTGGGAATAATCGACGACTTTGGTAAAATGTCAGGCTTTAAGATTAACTGGAACAAATCAGCCTGCCTACCTCTTAATGAGCTGGCCAAGGCGGTACGACTACCAGCTGATATCCCCATTTTAAATACTTGGGCATAGAGATATTCCCCACGCTGAATCAAACTACTAAGTACAACTTCACGGGTACTTATGATAAAATACGCCAGGATCTAGACAGGTGGTCGTCCCTTCCTAACTCCTTACAAGCCCGGGCTTCCATAATCAAAATGAACGCCCTGCCTAGGATAAATTTTGTTAGCTCAATGCTCCCCCTGCCCCCTCCAATAGACCACTGGCGCAAGGTACAATCGATGGTATCTAAGTTTATCTGGAATAACAAACGCCAGAGAATCAAAAGGGCTACTACTCAACGTAGAAAACAAGATGGGGGCCTCGCAATCCCTGATTTTAAGCTTTATTTCTGGTCCTTTTCACTGAGACCTCTGATGTGCTGGCTAGACCCTGGAGAGGCTGTATCGTGGCGCTCCTTAGAAGCGGCGGCGGTCTCACCGCTAAGATTGCAGGATGTAGTGTACTCCACTGTCTCTATTTCGAAATGCCGGCTGAGGTATGGACCGATCATAACTCACGTGATCCAAACGTGGCGTAATGTACAGAGGTCGTGTGGGGTTAAATGCCCATGGCACCTGGACTCTCCAATTTTTAATAACCAGCAATTACTTGTTGGGCACAAGCCGGTTAATATTCCTCAATGGCAAAGGAGGGGAGTGCATACTCTGGAGGATATTTATGATAAGAACGGCCTCCGTGCGTTTCAGGACTTAAGAGAATTTTATGATCTTCCCGGCGAGTCCTTCTTTCTTTACCTTCAACTAAGGTCAGCACTGAGGGCGCATGGCGTGCCGTGGGCTCAAGCTTTGCACCCACACCCCTTCCTCAGGCTCATAGTGGACAGGATGACATCCAGAGGGTTTGTCTGGGATGATGTTTGGGCAAATGTGGCATTATCTTCCCACAACCCCAATCACCAGCAAATTAATTTTAATTATATTCATAGGACCTATCTTACACCTAGGAAGCTATTTGCTATGGGCCTGATAACCGACTCTCGGTGCACTTTGTGCTCTCAAAAGGCCACTGGCACTTATATGCATATGTATTGGGATTGCCCACCAGTGGCCCGCTTCTGGAGGTCAATAACGGACAAACTTTCAGACCTGTGTGGCTTAACTATCCCATTCACAGCTGTTACGCTACTCCTGAACGATATAACGACACTACCTGCGTCCGTTCAACTAAAAAGGGTTGTCCTAGCGGGTGTCACAGCAGCGAAGAAGCTAATAGCAATGAGATGGAAGGAGCCTGAGAAGCTTACAGTGATTAACTGGTCCTTAACACTATTGGATGTGATTTATCTTGAGATATCCACGGCGCGGGTGATTGGGGTAGGACAGGCTGGCATTGACCTGTGGTTCGCAGCAGCTGAGAAGGTAAGGACCGCCGTGTGCGGCTGAGCGGGGTTGGGGTGCTTGATCGGGGGGGTCCGGCGGTCTCTTGGGAGGGGGAGGAGGAAATGTTTTGTCTGTCTTGTCTTTTGTCTTGTCCTCTTGAGTTTAGCTGGGGATTTAATGGGGGGGCAGCTATTTAACTATTTCTTCACTGTTTGGTCACTTTTACACGGTCTCTGTGAGTCTATGGAACACCTCTACAGGTTTTTGTTTTTTCATGAAGGTTCATTGCTCTGTTTTCGGGTCGTGTTCTCAAAAAGTGGTCCTTGTGGTGAATTGGAGATGTACGTTTTATTAATATAAGGTCACACAGCCGGGAATCGGGGCTGAACACTGGGAAAGACCATTTATTAGATAGTACCCCTTGGATTTAGAAATTAGAAGGTTGAACTCTGTTTTCTTTTCTCTTTGTCTGTATAAATTGTTATTCTGTATTATTATTGTTTTTGTTATTTTCTTGTGAAGTTCTATGTATTGTGATTGTGTTTAATGTGTTGTCTTGTTTCATGTGAATAATAATAAAAAAAAATTGATAAAAAAAAAAAAAAAAAAACAATTGTTTGTATTGAGCCGTATTGTATTGTACCCATTATGCAATATGTTAAATAAAGTTTACATCCATTCATTCTGCTAGCATTACCACTGGCTAACATGAGCTAGCATTAGCTATCAGACCCTGTTAGCTCAAAGCTCCTCTTTCAACTTAACAAGCATTAAACAAAAAGGCCCAGTCATCTATTCACCTTTGTTTAATACACACAGCGTTGTCTCTAATGTTATCTAACTATTGATAGCTCCCGATATCATCAGTTTGGTGCTGGCTAACTAGCGTGAGCTAACATTAGCTTCTAGCCACAATGCTATATTGTTATAATGGCATATTCCATTGACGTTAGCATGCAGCTAACTGTAGCTACCGATCTTTTTTTAGACTAAACTATCCGCTCTTGGTGGTCACTTGTGTTGATGTTAGTTTTGTTTCATCAACAAATGACAGGCAGAACAC
This sequence comes from Notolepis coatsorum, assembly GCF_963971535.1. Taxonomy (NCBI): domain Eukaryota; kingdom Metazoa; phylum Chordata; class Actinopteri; order Aulopiformes; family Paralepididae; genus Notolepis; species Notolepis coatsorum. The sequence continues at coordinate 84,831,140 of NC_140183.1, forward strand.
ACAGTGAATGTATCCGTTTTGTTTATTGCACTTTTATTAGGCTTTGCTGAAAAAGAATTGCTGCATTGAGTAAATAGGCAAGATGGTGGCGCCCATAGGCGCCTGCCTTGTTGACATTTTCTTTGCTGGAGCTTCCAGGAAGTGTATTGGCACATTCAAGTTATGATTGGTTGAAATTGCCTTCATGTTCGCCACCTACTGCCACCTACTGCTTTGGCAGTGTACTACATCACTGTGCCCAGGTGACAAAAACGAAAGTGTGACTCGAGGCTGCGACGTTGCGGCGAAACTCATATGACAATGAAACGAAAATGAAACGAAAGGTGTAACCGCCGCTTCAATAAGTTCAAGGTGGCAGATTTAGGACCAATCGTATGGTCTTATTTTGGCTGGTTTGTAGCCTGTGTTTACTTTCCACTGTAACACCACTATACCAGTACTACATGCATAATCATATTGGCTGAGGATCATGCAGTTGGCAAGCAATTTCATAGTTTCCAGTGATAAGAACCTCTTTTTTCGGTGCAAAAATTTCACCCTTGTGTTAACTTTTTTGATCACCTTCAGGGCCATTGTTTTCCCTGAGAGTGTTTGGTCGAGGTCTGCACCTAGGTATTTAACACAATCTCTAGACTCGACACTGAAGCAATTACAGCTGATCTCAAGTCGGGAGCATTCCTTTAATTTATGTTTTGAGCTGAATAGAATTGACTCCGTTTTTCCAAGGTGAATCGATAATCTGTTGTCAACTAACCATTTGTGAAGGCTTTCCAGCTCCCTACTGAGACCGGCTTGAATTTCTGCTGTGTCGTCTCCAGACACTAGAAGTGCTGAGTCGTCAGCATACAGCAGGAGTCTGCAGGATACTGCAGACACCATGTCATTAAAATATAATGAAAAGAGCAATGGACCAAGGATGCTGCCTTGCGGCACCCCACATGTTATTTCATTATATGAAGATGCGACACCATTTATGTTCACAACCTGGGTCCTCCCAGTCAAGTACGACCTGAACCATCTCACCGACCCATCGTCCATCCCACAGGCTTTGAGCTTCTCAAGCAGGATCTGATGGTCAACAGTATCAAAATGCTTTCTGCAGGTCAATCAGAACCATGCCAGTTCGTTTGCCACAGTCCATCTGGGTTTGAATATGGTCAGTGAGATCAATCAGGCAAGCATCCGTAGAATACCCATGCAGGGCGAAAGCCAGACTGGAATTGATAAAGAAGATCTGTCTGTTTAAGAAAATCTGATATTTGATTAAATATGACCTTCTCAATAACTTTGGAGATGACGCTGAGAATAGAAACTGGACGATAGTTTCCCTCGTTTGTCCTATCTCCTTTTTTGTGTAGTGGAACCACTCTGGCACATTTTAAGTCGTTGGGTACGATACCCTGTTTCAGTGATAGGTTGATGATATGTGTTAGATGTTCACTAATCTGGTTTGCTCTGTCTTTGATAAACCTAACTGGTAAGCCGTCTATTCCAGTAGCTTTGTCCTTGCCTAGGGTATTGATCGTTTTTACTACCAGAGCCATGTCCACTGGTTGTAATTTGAAGGAATCCTGTGCAACCTTATCTGAATAATAATTAAATACATGACTAATACCAAACTGACAACATAATTTGCATAAATTAGGAACAGTAACGGTCCTAGTATGCTTCTTTGTGGAACACCACAGCTCACTGGGAGGGGAGGGGGGGTAGGGTACCGTTCAAGTTTCAAGTTTCAAGTTTCTTTAATAGTTGTCATACAGAAGTACAGAATACTTTTGTACAAAATGCTTCTTACTGTTGCGCTCCAGAGACTGTGCATGACAAGGTAAGTATGAAATAAAAACATAGTAAAAATTAGAAGTAAAAAAGAGGTCACAGTGTTCAGTTTAGACATATGTACAATGTTCGTAGACGTAGTTACCATACAATATACAATACTGTGCAGTGTACTAATATACAATACTATATAGTGCAAGGCATAAATGGACGAGGTGCAGTTTAGGTACAATTCACAGTAGGTGTACGAGTTGTAGTGCAAATCCTTTATCAATAAATATAAAGTGTAAGTGTGTTTGTGTGATCTAAAGTGTGGAGAGTGGGTGCTGCAGTGTGTTGTTGTTTGAGTGAGTGTGTGCGTGTGGGTGTGTGTGCTGTGTGCATTTGATGGTTGTTGCATAGTGATTATTGTTCGTTTAGCGATTTAGCGTTTACCTCTACCATCTGTTCTCTCCGGATTGCATCCAGCTCACTGATAAACTATATCAAAACCAATTACTTTTAGCTTGTCTTTTAACAGAGCAGGTGACAGGAGAGGTGACTTGTAACCAAAAACAGAGTTATCCAAGTGAGAGAATCTTCGGTGTATATACACACTGTGAGTAAACGTCCCAAACACAAATCCACGTGATGAATATCTTCGGTGTGTAAACACACAGTGAGTCAACGTCCCAAACACAAAACCACGTGATAAATATCTTCGGTGTGAAAACACACAGTGAGGCGATGTAAAGGCCAAAATATTATCCCAATGAAAACAATCCAAAAAGGGCTAACGCTGGGTGAGTGACTGTCTGAATAAAAAGCTGGATATCTTCAGTGTTATATCAACACACGAAAAACGGATAGGATCAAAGACAGTCATAAAAACTCACCCAGGCGCTGTGCGTAAAGAGCGTTGGAACAGAACGGAGCGAGCGCGTCGCCACGGGGAAAGGGTTGTCCAAGCGGAGGTCTGAGTGGTGCGCGACTTGCTTAGAGTACGCGCCGGTACGGAGGGCGCATCTGCTGCGTGGAGGTCTGGATGCGCGCCTGGAGTGAAGAGCGCATATGCTGCGTGGAGGTCTGGATGCACACCTGGAGTGAAGAGCGCATCTGCTGCGTGGAGGTCTGGATGCGCGCCTGGAGTGAAGAGCGCATCTGCTGCGTGGAGGTCTGGATGCGCGCCTGAAGTGAAGAGCGCATCTGCTGCGTGGAGGTCTGGATGCGCGCCTGGAGTGAAGAGCGCATCTGCTGCGTGGAGGTCTGGATGCGCGCCTGGAGTGAAGAGCGCATCTGCTGCGTGGAGGTCTGGATGTGCGTCGGGACGTCTGCTGCGCGGAGGTCTGAAGTGGATCACTGGGATACCTCCCGTGGAAGATTTCGAGAGCGCAGTCCAGTGTCTCACTCAGGCAACGGCGACAGGAGGCGAAGGCTGGAGCACATCTCACGCCGGAGATGAAAACAGCATAAACAGACAGAAGACCTCCCGAAGGAGTCTTGGTGATAGAGAATATGATACCGAATGATACGGCATGTTACGGCACGACCCGACGAGGGACAGAGGGGAAGAGCCAGGTACTTAAAGCCCACAGGGGAACTAATTAGAATGCACCACAGGTGCGTGAAGGTAATTGATACTTGAAACTAAAAGTGTGTGTTCGGCACAAGACCAATCAAACACACAATGACAGGTAGTCCAAGGTGTGGCCGCTGAGAGCAAACGAGAGTAACGAACGCGAGGGTGGGGGCTAGTGAGGTGAGTGAGAAGGGAATTCCTTAACAGTAGGCTTAAAGGAACAGAGAGAGTAGGTGAGCAGCGGACAAAACCTCACAGGACTTGTGCTATGTATGACTTAGTCCACATTGCAGCCGGCTTGTGGGAGGCAAGAAACAGCGTTCGTGACAGGGGAGGGTTGAATTGGATGATACGAAATTGGGATGGGAGAAAAATATAGCCAACAAACTTCCAGTTCCGCGTTCGCGTTCTGCGATCTGATTGGCCACTGACGTTTCTGGTCATGTGACATCTGCGCCAATCGCGTGACGCCTGTTTCTGCACCTATTTCCACCTCTAACAGCCTGCAAACTACCTAACGCTAGTTATATCACCGGTTAAGCTTAGGCGACTCTTTCGAAGTTGGTTAAGGTTAGAGTTTGGAATCAGGGCTGGTGTTCTATCGCCCTGCTCTAAGACAAACTCTAACCTTAACCAACTTCGAAAGAGTGCCTAAGCTTAACCAGTGATAGAAACAGGCGTCACACAATTGGCGCAGATGTCACATGACCAGAAATGTCAGTGGCCAATCAGATCGCGGAAAAATGCAAGTTAGTTGGTAAAAGTATTGACGCGAACAGGAGTCTTTAATTCTATTTGATTTATTTTGTGGCTATAAAAGGTTTGTTTATATTGGTGTTTGTAAACACTGGAATAAAACAGATCAGTATTCAGATTTACAATAAGTCCAAAATGGTCCTTTAACTCATAATCACAGTAGTGAGTCAGTGGTGTCTTGTTGTACAAAACTTGCTTTGGATAAAAGCATCAGCTAAATGACAAAATGTAAATGTTATAGTAATGATGTATTGAAAATGCTGAAACAGAGAAATATTCCAATATAGGCCAAGACTATGCTAGTGGTTCTCAGCCTTTTTGTTTCATGGCCTCATATGCAGTCAATCATAGACAGAATGGTGAACTTTGACACAAAATAATGCTTTTTATTTCCTCTTTTCATGCTATTTAACTTGACTGATGATTGTTGGAGGGCTTTAGACTTCAAATATAGGCTATTCATTATTTATGTATATACTATTAAGAAGGAAAAAAAGCATCTTACACAAAAGATTATAAACATGATCATTTTAACGACCCCCCAAAATCATCTTGCGACCCCCTTGGGGCTCCTGACCACCAGGTTGAGAACCATAGGCTATAATACAAATACCCAAGAACCATAAAAGACTGTTACAGTACACTACACAAAGAGAACACTTCATTAAAAGTACCGAACAGTAATGCTGCCCCCTCTTAGTTGATAAGATGACTAACCGATCATCAGGGTCTTAGTCGACTAAGATTTTATTAGCCGAATAGATGTTTTCAATGCCTTTTTTTTCATTTTATATACAAGAATATCACTGGTAAGCACACACTTTAAATAAGCCCTCATGCATGATTGCATGTGGGAAATACAATTTTACATATTTGATTTCTTTCTTTCTTTCTTTCTTTCTTTCTTTCTTTCTTTCTTTCTTTCTTTCTTTCTTTCTTTCTTTCTTTCTTTCTTTCTTTCTTTCTTTCTTTCTTTTGCACCATTTCAGCAAAACAGTAAAAATAAAAACATTGCTGAGTAGAGGCAAGAGACCCAGATGGGCCTATACGGGGCCTCAACTCATGAATTAAATCATCGGATTAAAAAAACAAACAAAAGTAAAGTGAAATAAGTTCATAATTTTTTTCCTTCATAATATTAAGATAATAATAATAATAATAATAATAATCAAAGTAATACTACTAATAATAATAATAATAACAAAAACAACATTAATAATTAGTGAAAACAAATGAACATGAAACTGTAAAACAAAGTGACATTAATGGTTTTATGAGAGTGAAGCTATTCATTTAACAAAGTATCAAGCCTCGATTTGAGTGATGAAATAGATGAGCAATTTTTATTTTTTATTATAGAGGGTTTTGAATTCCAAATTGTAGGACCTCTAAATCTTATACTGAACTGACCTAATGTTAAGAAATGATGATGAATATTATTTGATTGCCTTGTTGGATATCAAATCAAATCAAATTTATTTGTAAGGCCCGACAACACACGTTAATGTCCCCATGGGCCGTACACGTCTTCTTTAAACAAGTCAAGAAGAAACATAACAATAAGTCAAGAACAGAACAAGAACACCATAAGGTCCAACAAATTTAAAATAAATGCAAATAAATGAAAGAATGCAAGCACTCCCAGACATACCCCACGCGAAGGTAAGGAAAAACTCACTAAGACCTAACAATAGGGAAAAATGCTCCACAGGCAGTGTGGAGGAGAGAAACCTTAGAAGGGCCATTCAAGGGGGGATCTCCCTTCTTAGATGTCGGTGATAGTAGTGTTGCAGACTAACAGTTGGTAAGCATGCACTCAAGTGTGTCGTGAAACACAGATGAGTACATGCAATAATCGTAATTAAAAGTGCAGTTAAACATAAAAATACATATCTGGACTGGTATACGTTAATATCAAAGATTGATAGTATTTTAAGTTGCCTAAAAAGAGGAGCAGATGGTTCAAGGTGATTAGAAGTATAGTGGCAAGCCTTATGAATCAGACTCAGTCCCAAGTCGTTTGCAATATAAAAGGTTTATGAAGAGAAGTAGGAAAAGTATTGGCCCAAATTAAATCAACAATTTGATGAGTTTTAACAAAATCCTAGTCAAAGTCAAAGTCACCTTTATTGTCAATTTTATATTGTGCAAGACATACAGAAAGTTTAAATTACGTTTCCATAATTTCCACGGTGTATATAAAAAGATATAGACATATATATGTAACGTATATGTACCGCGATAGTGTGACGACGGTACATAGAAGTAAAACTCACTCCCCTGAGGCATCCAGACTGAGCGCTTAGAGAGGATATCCTTTCTGGGCACAGCGGTCTGTGTTGCTGGCCCCGGTGTGGACGCCCGGGGCTCGACTCCCACTCAAGGCATGGTCCAAGTGTTTGGCAGGTACAGTGTTGTACCGGCTACATATAGACAATAATATATAAACAACAAAAGTAAAAATGTAAGACACAATATACAAAGACACAACAGGACTGCAAGATATGTACAATATAAACAATGAATAGTTAGTTATCTAGTTGACAAACAAATTCTTTAGTTGAGGAAAGCTCTAGTGTCGTTACTCAGAACTCATGAAACCAAGCAGTCCCCTGACTGAACATAAGAGAGGTAATCTCTTATTATTAGACCTGTTCCATTGTTAACCCAAGCAAACCAGTCTGGTCTTGAGCTGGGGGCAGGGGGGTCTAGGTCATTTGGTCTGGTTGTGTGTCTGGGGTCTCCTGCCCTTTTGGCCGTGAGCCGCAAATCTGTCTCTGCTCACTTCCTTCCGTTACGAGGCCCTGACTGACGCACACTACGTGTAACGATAAGGAGATTGACAGACAGTTGCACTCGCCCCACACTGACCTATACTAACCGTAAGCACGACTCACCCAGATCTCCTCCTCTCCGAACCGTCTGCCCATCTCTCTAAATGTCTTTTAGTAGGCCTAGTCCAGGGGTTCCCAAACTTTTCAGGCCGCAACCCCCAAATAACGGCGTCAGAGACCTGGAGGGGAGAGAACAGATGGTGGAGGTAAACGGTACTCTATCCCCCCCTCACAGTGAGCTGTGGTGTTCCACAAGGAAGCATACTAGGACCGCTACTGTTCATAATTTATGCAAATGACATGTCGTCAGCTTGTGACTGCAACTTGTTCTTGTTCGCGGACGACTCAGCCCTGCTGGTCTCTGACAAGAACAAGTTACAGGTTGAAAAAACCCTCAGCTCTGAACTCGGCAGAATCTGCACCTGGCTTGCTGATAACAAACTATCATTACACCTGGGTAAAACAGAGTCCATTCTCTTCGGATCAAATAACAAACTCAGCAAAACCGACGGCTTCTCAGTTACAGTGGGTGACAATATTGTCACAAGGAAAGATGAAATTACATACCTAGGTTCCATCCTAGAGGCAAATCTTTCCTGTGACAAAATGGCATCCAAGGTAATAAAAAAAGTCAAACAACGAACTAGATTCTTGTACCGGAGCTCCTCTCTGGTAAACAAGAATACCCTGAAGACTCTGGCAGGAGCACTCATTCAAGGGTACTACGACTATGCTTGCACCTCATGGTACCAAATCACCTCAAAGGCACTAAAAACAAGATTACAAACATCACAAAACAAACTGGTCAGACTTCTACTTGACCTTACTCCTAAAACCCACCTCACCCCTGCCCACTTTGACAACCTAGGATGGCTTAGAGTAGACGACAGAGTACAGCAACTTGCAATGGGCCTGGTCTACAAGATACACTATACGACTAAGGTACCCATGTACATGTCAAAATACTTCCCAAAGGTCAGTGAATACCACGACCACAACACCAGAGGAAGCTCAACAAATCATGTTAAACCCAGATTCGGCTCAAACAAGGGACTAAACACGTTTAGCAATTATGCCACATCAATGTGGAACGCCCTACCCAAAGCTGTAAAGGAATGTGAATCCCTACCCACATTCAAAACCGCTCTTAAAGAGCACCTACGGGAGGCTGCAATTCGAAACTGGCCACCGGAAATGTCCAAACCCCCCCACCCCCTCCTAATAGACAGTCTCCTCCCCACCGCATGTATATATTCTCTCCCCGCCGTATGTATATTTCTCTCCCACCCACCCACCCACCCCCTCCAAATGTACAGTCTCCTCCCCACCGTATGTATATATTCTCTCCCCACCGTATGTATATTTCTCTCCCACCCACCCACCCCCTCCTAATGTACAGTCCCCTCCCCATCATATGTATAATACTCTGTCAGGATCTATGGGTAACAGTACTGTATATTTGAATATTGTATATATGTCACAAATGTAACAGTACTAAATACCTGTATGTCATGTATGTCCCTATGCCATAAATGTCATGTATGTTGTGTATGTCATAAATGTCACTATGAATTGAAAATGGGGGACCCTGATGTAAACAAGACAAACGTCTTTCTCTGGTCTGCATTCCCTTAAAATGTGTGTGTATTGAGCCGTACTGTATTGTACCCATTCTGCAATCTGTTAAATAAAGTGTTCATTCATTCATTCACACTATTATAGAAGGTAAAAAAAGAAAAAAAAGTTATTATTATTATTATTTTTTATAAATGGAAATGTATGGTTGAAACATGCAAACGTTCAAACGCACACACACTAATAAGCATTGGAGGCTTTTGACCAGGGCCGGACTGGGGAAATCATTCAGGCCAGGAAAGTTCTAAAACACTTGAACGTGCTGTATCCAACCAACTTACTGCTTATCTCTTACAGAATGACCTCCTAGACCCCAATCAGTCTGGCTTCCGGACTGGCCACTCCACAGAAACGGCCCTCATTGCGGTCACAGAGGCACTTCACTTAGCAAAAGCGAAAGGCCTCTCCTCTGTCCTGATTCTCCTAGATCTATCTGCAGCCTTCGACACAGTCAACCATCAGATCCTCCTCGCGGCCCTCGCAGGAATGGGAGTGGCTGGATCTGCGCTGACATGGCTGACATCATACCTCAATGACCGCTCCTACCAAGTGTCATGGAGAGGGACTCTGTCGGCCACCCGCCCCCTCCGGACGGGTGTCCCCCAGGGCTCGGTCCTAGGACCCCTTCTCTTCTCCCTCTACACTAAATCACTGGGTAACATTATCACGTCTCATGGCTTCTCATATCATTGTTATGCCGATGATACTCAACTCTTCCTCTCCTTCCCTCCCTCAGATATCCACGTCTCTGAGCGGATCTCGGCCTGTCTGTCCGACATCTCTGCCTGGATGACGACCAACCACCTCAAACTGAACCTAAGCAAAACAGAATTGCTCCACCTGCCGGCCAAATCCTCCCCCCTGACCGACCTCTCCATCACAGTCGAGAATGCAGCTGTGACCGCGTCGCCGACCGCCAAGAACCTTGGTGTTGTCCTCGACGACCAGTTGAACTTCTCTGCTCACATCGCAGCGACAACCAGAACCTGCAGATTCCTCCTGAGCAACGTCAGAAGGATACGCCCCTTCCTGACAAAAGAAACCACCCAACTCCTCGTCCAATCAACAGTCATCTCCCGCCTCGACTACTGCAACGCACTGCTAGCTGGCCTCCCGGCCACTGCCACCAAGCCTCTTCAACTCATTCAAAATGCAGCGGCCCGCCTGATCTCAAACCTACCGAAGTCGGCCCATGTCACCCCACTTCTTAGGGACCTGCACTGGCTCCCCATTGCTGCACGTATCCGCTTCAAGGCCCTTGACCTAGCATACCGTGCGGCAAAGGGAACCGCTCCCGCCTACCTCCGGTCAATGGTCTCTAACTACACACCCTCAAGACCCCTACGCTCTGCATCTTCTGGCCGCCTCAGATCTACTCCTATCCAAGCTCCCGGAGGGTCATCAAAGAGAAGCCGCCTATTCTCAGTCCTTGCCCCACAATGGTGGAATGAACTACCCATCCCAGTTAGGACAGCCGAATCCCGTCCAATCTTTCGCCGTCGACTAAAGACTCACTTCTTCAACCATTATCTGAAATGATAAAAAAAAAAAAAAAAAAATCGAACCCCGACTAACTTTAATGTCATGCACTTGTCCTAATAAACTAACCTACACTGTAACACGCAACACTTTGATGAACATTGTTACTCAGCTGATAGAGTTATACCCTTCTTGCTGTCTTGTCGCACAGAACTTGTAAGTCGCTTTGGATAAAAGCGTCAGCTAAATGACTAAATGTAAATGTAAATGTAAATGTAAATATAGTGCAAAATATAGCCCCAGTCAGGCCACTTTTTAAGCAGGGGGTCCCCCACCAGGAATTTTTTTGTTACAACGACTTCATTTCCTGCATTCTGGTGCAGGCATTTTTTTATTTGTACCCTTGAAATGCCAGTGTTTGTGATGGCATCACAAATTATTGTTAAAAAAACAGGCTAGTATGATTAGCAACAACACTGATTGGATGGATTTTCAGTTTTTTTGTAATGTCAGATTGAAAAAAATACAATCTTTTATTCAACTTCAGCCCTGATCATAACACCACATATTCATTTTATAATTCTAACCCTTTAAATGCCAGTGTGTGTGATGGCATATATTTGCAATATATCAAATGCAAAGTAGATTTTTCTGGGGGGGATTATTACAGGCTAGCATGTGTCAATGATTAGCAACAACAGTTTTTTGTAAGGGTCCCGCCTCCACCAATCACATGCGGCTCCCTTTGTGTGTGTGTGAGAGCAAGAGAGAGAGAGAGAGAGATAGTTCTCCAACTTGTGTGAATTGCAGTGATCTCCTGGTTGTTCCCCACTTAGGTTATCTAACTATTGCGCTGCTGCAACTAGAAACACTGGCCTGTCCTGCTTCTAAGTTCAGTGGCCTGACTGCATAAAAAAAAAATAATAAAAAAATTATATCATCTGGCGACCTCCCCCCCCCCACCCCGACCCCCACTTTGGGAACCCCTCTACCGACTAGTGTGAGCCAATTGTCTCTCCGGAAGAGGAAGCAGGTCCCTTGTTTGTGGTAAACGCCACATTTTTCCTAGGACAAGGTCCAAATGTGCATGTCGCACACCGTGTATCGGAAGGCTAGTGTGTCAAAGCTTGCACTCACGCTGATGTGTCAATATATGGTAGTGATTTACATTAACTGGAGACTCATAATGCATTCATCACTTGTGAAATAATGTGATAACACATTCATGTTGCATGACAAGTGGCCAAAGGAAGAAGTGAGTATATAAAAACCTAGACTACAGAGTCCCGGAAGTGTTATGACACTAACTTTTCTATTAAAACATAATACATAAGAGGTGAGTGTGTTATGATGATTCATGTAAATTGTTACCCAGTTCAACACATGAGAATATATCCAGTTTATCATCAACAGGACCTGTATATTTTGATTGATTGATTGATTGATTGACAACTTTATTAACAGATTGCAGAATGGGTACAATACAGTACAGCTCAATGCAGACCAGAGAAAGACTTTCGTCTTGTTTACACCAGGGTCCCCCATTTTCAATTCATCATGACATTTATGACATACAGATATACAGTACTGTTACATCCAGACATTTATGACATACAAGATATACAGTAGGCCTACTGTCTAAGAGACAGAGATCATAAAAGAAAATATATACATTCGAGGGGGAAGAAACTGTACATTGGAGGGGGTTGGGTGAGTGGGTGGCGGGAGGTTTGGACATTTACTGGGGCCAGTTTCTAATTTCAGCCTCCCGTAGGTGCTCTTTGAGAGCGGTTTATAAGGAGGGTAGGGATTCACATACTTTTAAGGCTGTGGCATAATTGCGAAACGTGTTACCTCAGTGATTTTGTGCACAGCAGATGTTTAAATCCCATTGAAACATATCATAAAAGAGCACTATGACATCAAACTCAAATATTGCCTGGAAGTCATTTGAAGCGTGAGAGCTGCTGTGGAAGTGCTGAGAAAGGTTAGGGGGCGAGCTCATGAGGTCTGAATGGCATCCTTTCCTTGGCATCCTTTCAGTCTGTCAGAGTGCATACTGTATCACAGGTCTGTCAGAGTGAAAGTGACAAAAAGCAAAAGTGTCATGTGTTTTAACACAGTGGAATAGAGACGCCTCCTTCGATGCATTCTTGGGAGGCTCCAAAAAGGGCTTCTAGCCGGCGCTGACCTTGACAAACTTATCAGGCCAGATGAATGGGTGCCCTGTCTTTAAACAGAAATCATGACTTCACAAAGAGAGAAGGGGGAGGAGGAGGAGGAGGAGGAGGAGGAGGAGGAGGAGGAGGGAGGGAGGATGTGAAATTACCCTTCACATTCCCCACTTTGTGCCATTCTTTCATTTATTTGCATTCATCTAAAAATGTTTGGACCTTATGGTGTTCTTGTTCTGTTCTTGACTTATTGTTATGTTTTCTTCTTGACTTGTTTAAAGAAGATCTGTACGGCCCATGGGGACATTAACGTGTGTTGTCGGGCCCTATAAATAAATTTGATTTGATTTGATTTATGATCCAGCAGATTCATCCGAGAAAGAACTATTTCATGATGTGGTTCAGAGTCACATATTCACACGGTGGTGCCCTCATGTCATGCTCAGGTTGGGATTCCTTTCCACCCTGTTCCCAGTTTCCTTGTTGAAACTGGCCTTTTCAACTGCATGGATGGAAACCATTTTCCCAATGTACCTATAGTAACTCGTACAGTCTTGCCACCGGTGACCTCGTGTTTATATTTGTTTGCCCATGTGAAAGTCCCAATGATTGAGGAATGGTCGCTTGCCATGGTAAGTCTTTATTTTTAAGACGAGAGCAGAGATTCGTGATGGATTGTTTCCATCTTTAGTCCCAACTTGTTTATCGCACAGCTTACAAGTCACTTGGTTCACGTTCTCTGGCTCCCCTCTTTCGTTTGGTTTAAAACCAAAGAATCGGTTTTGAAGTCAAGGTTTGGTATGGGTTTTCGGTACAGTGGGGGAAAGTTTGGCTTTACATGTTCCATTCAGGGGTGATGTAGTGTGCAGTAACTAATTGTACTTGTAGGGCTGTCAACGAATATTCTATATTGAAATTAATAATCGACTTGTAATATTCTTTTTGTATAATAATAATTATATTAGATTCTGAAAAAAAACAGCCCCTGTGGTCGTTAGTGGTTAAAATACCTTTGTATTTGTTCGGTACACAGCCGTACTAAACCTAAGGTCCAGTACTGAAACGGTTCGGTACGGATACGTGTACCTTTACACCCCTACCGAATAGGCGCATTCCTTTTGGTAACGAGAGCTGGCATCTTTCCAAAATGTTCTCCACTAAGTAAGGTTACATGGGGTAACGTTATGATACGCTATATAAATGCTGTGAAGCATATAAAGCCAAAGAGAAAAGGAAAGAGATACTGACTATAGTGCCAGATGCATAACAGGCGTTGCATAATTTAATATTTGTGGTGGATTTTGACGTCTCCAGGGATGCTTAAGTAAAATACAGATTGGCCTTATGAGCGTGCAAACCACCAGGTTCTCCACGGACATCCAGCAGCCTAAAACAGTGTCACACTGCGAATCAGGTATTCTGTAATAATGAAACAGGCGATAAAAGACAGCCGGAATACTCACGTTAAATGAATACAGGTTTATTGGAAAAGAAAATATATATATATAGTACGCCCGTACGGACGGACTTTCAGTCTGTCAGAGTGCATACTGTATCACAGGTCTGTCAGAGTGAAAGTGACAAAAAGCAAAAGTGTCATGTGTTTTAACACAGTGGAATAGAGACGCCTCCTTCGATGCATTCTTGGGAGGCTCCAAAAAGGGCTTCTAGCCGGCGCTGACCTTGACAAACTTATCAGGCCAGATGAATGGGTGCCCTGTCTTTAAACAGAAATCATGACTTCACAAAGAGAGAAGGGGGAGGAGGAGGAGGAGGAGGAGGAGGAGGAGGAGGAGGAGGAGGGAGGATGTGAAATTACCCTTCACATTCCCCACTTTGTGCCATTTTTGGCACATCCTGGTAATTTCAACCATCAATATCACTAAACCACAGTCTCAAGACACCATACAGAACATCAAATCAATCAACATTAATACATCACAATTTCATACCTGGCAGAAAGTAGCACGATAATTGTTACAAAGGGTCAGATTAAACCGAATATATATATTTATTGCCTGAGATCCCATGTATAATATTTGCATATCGTTTGATATCCCTTGTATATTCTTTGTACAATATACACTGAATGTCCCTTTAGTCTACAGGACAGACCATAATATTCGTTCTCCTATTGGAAGCGATCCCCTGGCGCCACTGCCTTACCCCCTAGAGCTGACTTCAAAGGTACCGACGAGATATGTCTGTACATGCCCAGCTTCTGCCCATGAATACGGCTACCAAAATACGAATGGTACTATTTGTTCACAGCGCATATATATATGGCGCAAGTAAAGTAGAACTTTCTCTTAGTCTCTTAGTCCATTGTCCCGTTCAGTCTCGTTCAGTTCCAGTTATCCAAGCAACGTCTCACCCACTACGCAACGTGGGCAGAGCAGGGCTCGCATTGCCCCAAGATAGAGTCTCGTGTTATCCTAATACATTTGTTCAATGTATCGTTCGCTATTTATTAGTAAACCTTCATTACGAGTCAAAGACCACGTGAAGTGGGTAATTGTGCGTCTACATAGAGCACTTATAGCCGCGTGCAGATAGGATAGAGTAACGTCAAGTTCAACTGTGAACCACGGACCAACTGGAGGATTTACACCGGACCAGCAGCACCACGGAGGATTTACACCCCGCCAGCAGTGCCACTTTCCGGCAAGGATTATTATTCTTCATTCTTCACCAAGCTGCTGGAAGCAGAGAACCGTCTACACCCACGGCTGTGGGATCTACGTGCCCGTGGGGACATCACTCAAGCCCGTCTCTGTCGTACCAGAGGCACCACGGCTTTCACCTGCACGACGCGCACCCTGGGACCAGGCTGCTTTCCCCGCTGCTCCAGGGGTGATATCGCCTCCGTGAACCATTGACTTGCATAGAGCTTTGCCTCCCTCTGCTGGCTTACAACCGGTAGTACACTCCCCCTTCCCAGAATATCCCTAGATCTAATTACTTAATATTCATTATTGATTTGCCTGCACATTCTTTGCCTTATAAGCGCATCCAAAGTGACAAAGTGATGTAATCTAATATCCCTTTTATGTAATAAATATTCTAACCGAGTATTTGAGTGGAAACCTGTTATTGTGGAAGTGTTGTCATCTAAAATACCTTTGTACGGTATTGGCCAGTAATGTACAAGACGGTAGTGATTTAATGATATCAATACTTGATTAATACAGTCAGGGAATTGTACCCCTCAGTTACAATTGGTCCTTCGATAGCCGGATAATAATTAGCGTAATATTAATGTAATATTAATATTGACATGGCCGATGACGAACACTCCACAAACGGTTCTCCTAAGCTAGATCGCCCGCAGCGCAGACGGCAGCCACCTCCCTATCTAGAGGCATACTCTGTCAGTCCAATACCTAGCTTTAAAGGGAAGTTAAACGCGGAAAAAGTAGAAAGTAAAATTATGTCTGACCTTAACAACCAGGTTACCCCGACCACAGAGGCCCTAGTGGGTGCTAATGTAACTGACCAAGCTCACGGTGGGGACCAGGAGGGAACTGACACGACTTTACCCCCAGACAATACCGAAGAAATAGCCCCCGATCAGCTCCGGGAGGAAGACAACCCTAAAGAGACGCGCACCCAGGAGACGGATCTCCTCGGTACGCAACAGGAGAACGGATCTCCAACAAGTACTGCCGGGAGCCGATCGCCCCGAACGGCGTCTTCCCCCAGCGAGGCGGACAAGATGCTGGCGCAAGCACTCATCGCCACCCTGGCAGCCTCCACCGAACGCGATCGACTTCAAGCGCAACAGACGCGCGAGCGCGAACATTTTGCAGGCGAGCGAGAGCGCTTCCAGGCGCAACAAAGGAGTGAAGACGACCGCATAAGACTGGAGACCAGACGCCTCCAGACAGAAGAGAACATTGAGAGAAGCCGCGCCGATGCACAGCACGCCGCTGCCAATGCACAGCGCGACGTCGCAAATGCACAGCTCCACGCCGCCCATGCCAGCGCCAATGCCCAGCGCGACGCCGCCAACGCACAGCGCGACGCCGCCCAGGCCAGCGCCAATGCGGAGCGCGACGCCGCCAATGCCCAGCGCGAAGCAGCGCGCGACGCAGCCCATGCCCAGCGCGAGGCAGAGCGCGACCGGCTGCAGGCGGAGCTGATGGACAAACTGGTTGCCATGGCGACACCCCCTCACTCCGCACGGAGCTCCCAGAGATTGTCAAGACATGGGTCTAGGACACATTCCCCTACCCGACGAAGCGACCCGGGACCCCGCCTACAGGAGGATCCTGTCCACGTCTCCGAACCCCCTCCCCGGCCGGTCCATACGAGACCTAGCAACCGGGAAGAACCGGACCACGCCGAGAGACTGAACAGAAGACTCCAGGTCCTAGCAGAGGGAGAGGAGGAGGAGGAGGAGGAGTGGCAAGCCGACCAGCAGCAACGTACTCTGGCCCAGGAGGCCCAGTACAGCCCCGACCAGCAGCAACGTACTCAGGACCAGGAGGTCCAGTACAGCCCAGAAGTCAGCCCCGAGGCCCTGCGCTACAAACCCCCGACTCAACTCACGGGTGAGTTTGACGCACCGCCAGCCCCGAGGAACAGCACCTGGGTACCCGACCTTCGGTACCCACCAAGTACCAGCCCAAGACGACACGCAAGAGGAGACTCGCCTAGGAGGCCTCTTCCCCAACGCTCACCGATGTGCCAGTCATCCATGGCGTCATACATTGCCACGCCGTCATTTCCAGACTTCGCCTATGAGAGTCGAGCACAGTACACGGAGCTCCGGATGTGCTTAGAGACAATGATGGTGGATGTCGCTGATGAACGCCACAAGTATGCAATATTACTGAAGCACCTGAAAGTACCGCGAGCGCACAATATAGCGCTAGCCTATGCCACCTCTTCGACACCATACACAGCGGCTCTAGCAGCGCTGGACCAGAGATATGGACGTATATGGGATTACGTAATAGAAGAGATAAGGCATATTGACCGCTTACCCCCAGCAACAGACAATCGCTCATTAGACGACCTGTCAATCAAAGTGCAGTCCCTGGTAGGGATGCTGGGAGCGCAACGGGAAAAGGGCATGCATGAGCTATACGCCAACTCTAACGTCGAGAGGATTTTGGAGAAGCTGCCACCCGCAAGACAAGAGCGCTTCAGGCGGCAGAGAGACCACCGTGATCCTAACGGTCCAGAACCATCCCTCCTAGACTTGGCCGACTTCCTGGCGAGAGAAGTCAGCAGCTTACGACTGGATACGTTCGGGCGGAGCACGCCAAGCTCCAGAGAGGGACCCAGGAGAATAAATGATGGCCGAAGATCGGTGACTGTTATGCACCAAGCCGAATCAGTACCGCAGCACCAGAACCACAACACCCCCTCGACGAAAGAGGACCAGTGGAAGATTGAGTGCCAGTACTGTGAGGGAGAACATCGGCTCTATCAGTGCGAAGATTTCAAGAAGCTGACCACGGATGATGTGAGCCAGTGGGTCAAGGACCACCGCCGCTGCTTCCGCTGCGCGCGCAGCCACCTAGCAGCTGAGTGCCGCTTGAAAAAGAAGTGCAGCAGGTGCGGTGGCACCCACCTGGAGGTCCTGCATGACATCAACAAGCGTCAGCCAGGACAACCGAGTGGGCCCGTCGCGGTGATGTACTATGCCGAGGCGGTGGCACCAGAACCAAAGTTCCACCAGACCGCTCCCTGGTGTCCCGACTGCTACGGCAGACACTGGGAGTCAAGGTGCGACTCGTGCCATATAGAGTCTACGTCACCACCCGAGACAGGAGTGCTCCACATAGACCCCCAGCATAGCGGGACCCCCCGTGTGCTCCTCAAAGTGGTCAGGGTGCTCCTGAGCCACGAGGACAAAGTCATGGACACTTACGCCGTCCTTGATGACGGGTCAGAGAAGACCCTTCTGCTCGCGTCCGCTGCGGCCCAGCTGGGACTGCGGGGGAGCGAGAACCAAATGACGATTCGGACAATAAGAAGAGACTTAAAGACGATAAAGGGCGAGAATGTCTCCTTCACTATCGCAGCAAGCGGGCAGCCAGAGCGACGGTATAGGATTACAAATGCTTTCACCAGCCAAGAAATAGGACTATCACAGTACACCTACCCCATCCCACAGCTGATGGATAAATATGTGCACCTGAGTCAACTACCTATCCCGCTCATAGACGGCGCCACCCCGACCCTGCTGATAGGCTCCGACCATGCAGACCTCATCGTCCCGATAGACCGGGTCCATACCGGAACCCGAGGCTGTCCTGCAGCAGTCGAGACCCGCCTAGGGTGGACACTACAAGGCCCCCTCGCTAAATCTCTCAACCGAACAGCAGCCACTAGCTGCCTCCACTCCAGAGCGACAGAAGAAGACACCGGCCTCTCCCCCGTACAGCAGAGGCTATTGACATTAAGCGAGAGGCCCGTGAGAGAGCCGTGGGTACCAGAGGGAGTTCGGAACTCCACCCCCCTCAGCTGCGCTTCAGACGTAGCTGACCTCGAACCCAGCACCCCAAGCGACTCCTTAACGGGGCGGCCGGGACCGGCCCCTCCTCACACGGGGTACAGAGCGAACAAGAGAAACAGACGGAGGAGGAGAAAGCACAGCCAAGCACAGATCAAAGCAGTCTCAGGCCCGCTTCCTCCTAAGCCCCCCTTCATCCCGTCCAGTCGTCATGACCATAGACCAGTCACCACCCCGAGCTGCGTGGCCGGCCGGCCGCGTAAGCAAAGTGACCACTGGTGCCGACGGAAAGGTCAGAGTGGCAGAAGTGCTCGGCCAAGGGCGGATCTACAACCGACCCGTGGCGAGGCTAATAGAGTCGCCAAGGCTCCCCGACTCGCCTAATGACGACCATGACCCCTGACTTTGTGAACTGCCCGACCCCTCACAGACATTGAGTAGTGGACAGTGCGGCTTAATCTGTCCCTGCTTAGCTAATTAGGTGGGACTAATTAGGGGGCGGCTGTTACAAAGGGTCAGATTAAACCGAATATATATATTTATTGCCTGAGATCCCATGTATAATATTTGCATATCGTTTGATATCCCTTGTATATTCTTTGTACAATATACACTGAATGTCCCTTTAGTCTACAGGACAGACCATAATATTCGTTCTCCTATTGGAAGCGATCGCCTGGCGCCACTGCCTTACCCCCTAGAGCTGACTTCAAAGGTACCGACGAGATATGTCTGTACATGCCCAGCTTCTGCCCATGAATACGGCTACCAAAATACGAATGGTACTATTTGTTCACAGCGCATATATATATGGCGCAAGTAAAGTAGAACTTTCTCTTAGTCTCTTAGTCCATTGTCCCGTTCAGTCTCGTTCAGTTCCAGTTATCCAAGCAACGTCTCACCCACTACGCAACGTGGGCAGAGCAGGGCTCGCATTGCCCCAAGATAGAGTCTCGTGTTATCCTAATACATTTGTTCAATGTATCGTTCGCTATTTATTAGTAAACCTTCATTACGAGTCAAAGACCACGTGAAGTGGGTAATTGTGCGTCTACATAGAGCACTTATAGCCGCGTGCAGATAGGATAGAGTAACGTCAAGTTCAACTGTGAACCACGGACCAACCGGAGGATTTACACCGGACCAGCAGCACCACGGAGGATTTACACCCCGCCAGCAGTGCCACTTTCCGGCAAGGATTATTATTCTTCATTCTTCACCAAGCTGCTGGAAGCAGAGAACCGTCTACACCCACGGCTGTGGGATCTACGTGCCCGTGGGGACATCACTCAAGCCCATCTCTGTCGTACCAGAGGCACCACGGCTTTCACCTGCACGACGCGCACCCTGGGACCAGGCTGCTTTCCCCGCTGCTCCAGGGGTGATATCGCCTCCGTGAACCATTGACTTGCATAGAGCTTTGCCTCCCTCTGCTGGCTTACAACCGGTAGTACACTCCCCCTTCCCAGAATATCCCTAGATCTAATTACTTAATATTCATTATTGATTTGCCTGCACATTCTTTGCCTTATAAGCGCATCCAAAGTGACAAAGTGATGTAATCTAATATCCCTTTTATGTAATAAATATTCTAACCGAGTATTTGAGTGGAAACCTGTTATTGTGGAAGTGTTGTCATCTAAAATACCTTTGTACGGTATTGGCCAGTAATGTACAAGACGGTAGTGATTTAATGATATCAATACTTGATTAATACAGTCAGGGAATTGTACCCCTCAGTTACAATAATTCTAAGCAGGTAATTGTAAAATGTTGTAGTCTTAGGTAGAATAAAAAAACAACCATTATAAGCACTAGGTAGAACAATAAATCAATACATCATAATATCATACTTGGCTAAGTAGGACGATAATTCCAAGCAGGTAATTGCAAAATGTTGCATTCTTAGGTAGAATAAAAAAGCACAATCATAAGAAAAATTACAAATTAAAAATCTCAAAAAGAAAATCATGAAAGCAAATGAAAAAACAGAAAATAAAAATAAATAAAACGTGGTACTGTTTGCGTCGTTATCCTCCCGACAGTCGATCACCCCTTAGATGACGTAGGGGCGTTGGCATGCCACTTGTCGGAGAGAGGCGCTAATCTCACCCTCATCTCATCTTGATGAGCGATGCGTCATTATGACGTTCGTGTCTCTTTGCAAATGTTCAATGTATCTTGTGTGGTGAGAAGACTTACACACAATCCTCAGAATCAGACCATGGATTCTATACTACCAGATGACAGGTGTCCCAGTTGACAGGTGACTGTCTCTGGTGGTCGATGGATTCAGAATACAGTGTCCAAGTCTGGGTGGTCAAAGGTGGATTCATACACAGTGTCCAGGTGGAAAACATATTTCTCCAAGCTCTTCACCAGGCTGGAAAGATAGAATCACAAAACACAAAAACCAGTATCTTGCAGAAAAAAATCATGTCCTTATACAAACGTATTAAAAAAACAAACACATTTCGACAAAACTATTTCAGTAGAGCGAGCATGAACAGATAACATGTGGCCTACATGTGACAAAACAAAACATGACGCTTGGCTGGGCCTCCTTGACCCCACATTCCAATCCATCATAGTGATCAAAACAAAATCATCCCAATACCCCTCAATACTCAATTTGCAAACATCTTCATTTTGACAGCAATAGACTCCAAACAAAGTTCAGTATATATTGTCTGTAGTGTGTGTTTTAACTCGCCTTATCATTCGTAGAATCTCAGGTGGCAGGTCCCCCTCCCCTCCGCCATCCAACACCCCCCCCCCCCCCCGCCGGTCCAGTCCGATGGTTCTCCCGGTCGTCCTAGTTGGTCTTCTTCTTTCGCATTGTTCTTGGTTTGTTTCACAACTGAAACAAGCTAACTGTCTTTTCCTCTGATGAAGGAGGTTCGGTTAAAAGCCTGCTGGTGAATGGCAGCTTTGATTGCTAGAACTGTCTCTTAGATCTTTATCTTCTTTGGCTAGTGATAAGGTTGCTGTCCCATAGCTGGGTGGTGGTCAGTAGCTGTAGAGTGAAGCAGGCTGGTATGGTCTTTGCCTCTCAGTTCTGGAGCAGTATGGTCAGCTGGGGTCAGCTGCATCCGCCTCTCTCTGGTGCAGTGAGTCAGCTGGGCTCAGCTTCCTCCCTCTGGAGCAGTAGGGCCGGCGGGCATTGGTTTGGCACAGAGACGGAGGACCCCCCCCTGAGAAACCACAAAGGAGAGGGGTACAGGTGTACGTGGGAGAGAGAGAGATGTTGTAGTGAGTGCCAGCTGGAAGACAGAAATCACCCTGCTGTGGGGATGGGGCCCTGGTGCATATTCGTTATCTTCTTTCTCCTGCGCTGAGAGAAACGTACCATCCTCCCCCTCACATTCCATAGATCTGAGTTCCACAGCATTGATTAGTACTGCATCTTGGATGTCATGCGTTGCGTTAATGAGTTGCATGATTTCGCCGGCCAAAGGGGAAAAAAAAAAACAATTTCAAACATGGTCAGTGTGTTACACGTCTGGATATACAACAGGGAGGTAGGGACTCCCTCATAGTTGTACTGGCTGGAAACAAAGAAAAAAAAACTGTTTACAGTTAGGGCCCGGGTCCACCTGGCACATATTTCTGACCGCACGCATCTGTTTTCAATGTATTCCAATGGGGAGGGAGCGCATGCGGCCGCCTCTACGAAGTGCGCTGCCGTCGGCTTCTTTTTTCAGCTTTTTTGTGCGACCGAAGGTTGAAACTTTCTCAACTTTCAGAGCGATGCGCTGAGCTCATTTTCAGACAACCAATCACAGCCATTGATATCTACCACTCTGTTTGTAACCTGACACCGGAGCTGCCTGCCTGTCTGGCTGTCTCCCACAGACCATTGAGATTCGCGACAAAACAATAATAATAACTACACGAATACACTACTAAAAAGCTAATAAAAAGCAAAGGGCGAACTGTGGTGTCAGGCAATAACTATATATATAATTAATATACAATAAAGTTATTCAAATATGCTATAATATGTGCAAAACCGCGGCATGGCTGTAGATTTCTTTCTGTCATCTACAAGATGCGCTTCATGCCAGCGCTGCCGGCGCACTCCCAGCATGTTTCAGCTAGAAATATGCGCCAAGTGGACGCGGGCCCTTAGCTGTCGCCCAAGTTGAAACATGTGGAAATAGTGACCACCAGGGGTTACAAGTTGTAACATGCAATCAAATATCAAAAGGAATGACAAATCCAACTTTAGGACGCTGGTATTACAAACGCTGTGATGGCGGAAAGACAAGTGCCTCAATAAGCTGTATAAGACAGTGTCTATGGAATTTAGAACATTTGAATAGCACTTATATATTCAAAAGTGCTTGGAATAGAGGCCCAAAAAAGATATGCCTAACTGCTGTGCAGTGGCAGAGCAGGTATAACATTGGAAAAGCATGATAGGCCTATTACCTTTGAAAGGCCTCTATTGGATTCAAAAAGACAAAAATATTAAAAATAAAGTTATGGCCTAACTATGAAGTAAACAGTATTTATTTTCATCATAGGAATCATGTAACCTACAGGTAATTGGAAAGAGTTAACATGTAGGCCACCTAAACCCATTTCAGTCTTTCAAGAGGTAGCAAAAAGAAAAGTTTGAACTCTCATTGTGGGTACAGACAGTTGTGAAAGAAATCTACTTTTAGTTATCACATGTCACTTCCATCTCATGTCAGATAAGTCAACCCTAGTCCTGTCACGGACCACAGTAAACAGAGCAGTTGACCAAAATTAACACAGATGGAGCAGTGATAATCAAACGGTTAAATCAACCCCCCCTCCCGGCGGCTCCAGCGTTCTAGAGAACCACAGTATTTTCAGACACCATTTGTTTACAAGGATCCCCATTAGTCATCATCAACAGATATACACATCACATACATAATCAATATCTAATAAGCTTAACACAGATAGTGACCAAAGCCCAACCAGGATTGAACTTATCGCATTGTCACATAATGTTAGGGTTTGAAACCGACCTCAAACGCACGGCACAGACAGGTAGTTCAGAGTTAGCCAAATCTAGGGCGTATTTATTTACAGAGTCAAAAAGGAGTCAAGTAACAATTTCGAAACAAAAAAGGAGACTGCCTTCGGCAGAGTTATCTGCGGCTCTGCAGATCCTCCTGGTGCTAGAGGTGGGGAATCGGCGCTGACGCCGTAGCGGCTCTGCAGATACTCCCAGCTTCAACTCGAGGTGGAAAAGGAGAGAGAGATCAATAACAGTCCCACATAACACAGAGGCAGTGCGGTTTCCTCCTCCCTTAGCTGAGTCCAGAACAAACAAAACGATATCTTCAGTGTTCTCCACAACACACAATTTAGCTGAGGGTCAGTGCAAACAAAAATGATAATCTTCAGTGTCTCTTCTAAACACACTTCAGCTGAGTCCAGTGCAAGCAAAATGATAATCTTCAGTGTCTCCTTTAACACACAATTTAGCTGAGTCTAGTGCAAGCAAAAATGGAACTCTTCAGTGTTCTTCAAAACACACAAAACAGAATAGTCCAAAAAGGGGTTTGGTTCCAACTCACCAAAGCGTAAAGCGGGTAAACGAGGCGCAGCTCCAAACGGGGGGACAAGGTTTTCACCAGCGGCAATCCACAGATGTCCTGGAGGGAAAGTAGACGAGGCACAGCAACGGGGGAACAACAGGCAGAAGCAGAAGTATTCAAAGCAGTAGTACTCAAAACAACCCGACATCGAATGACAGAAGGTCCGAGTATATGAAGCCTCTGGAGCGCTGATTAGAACACACATCAGGTGCGTGATGGTAATTGATACTTGACCTAGAAGTGTGCGTTCGGCAACGGGCCAATCCTCACACATAATCAATATAAAATAAGCTTAACACAGATAGTGACCAAAGCCCAACCAGTTTGAGAATTCACAATGAATCCCTCGCGCTCTTACGCGCGGACTAAACACAGTACATTATTTTGCAGTCATACACGAATACACATATATATATCACGATCAGTTTTCGAGAATTCACAATGAATCCCTTGCGCTCTTACGCGCGGACGGTTAGAGAATTCCAATACATTGAAACCTTCAATACATTGATATCCCTCGCTTTACGCGGCAGGTTCGAGAATTCAGACGCGGAATCCCTCGCGCTCTTATGCGCGGATGGTTCGAGAATTCAGAAAGAATCCCTCGCTTTACGCGGCACTAAACACAGATAGAGTTACATTCAGACGGCCCCCCACTCCTGCTTACCTAACTCGCCGGAGTCGCCGCGACGCTGTGTGTAATGCCCGTGGAATGCCGGCCCGACCAGCCAATGCAGACAGACAATTCACCCTCAGTACTCCTCACTGTCCTAGACGTGGCTGTGTTGTAGAGCGATGAGAGCCCGTCTGCACCGGCAGGATCAGTTAGAATCACCACTTCAAACACCAAGAATGTGGTGGATTTTGACGTCTCCAGGGATGCTTAAGTAAAATACAGATTGGCCGTATGAGCGTGCAAACCACCAGGTTCTCCACGGACATCCAGCAGCCTAAAACAGTGTCACACTGCGAATCAGGTATTCTGAAATAATGAAACAGGAGATAAAAGACAGCCGGAATACTCACGTTAAATGAATACAGGTTTATTGGAAAAGAAAATATAATATATAGTACGCCCGTACGGACGGACTTTCAGTCTGTCAGAGTGCATACTGTATCACAGGTCTGTCAGAGTGAAAGTGACAAAAAGCAAAAGTGTCATGTGTTTTAACACAGTGGAATAGAGACGCCTCCTTCGATGCATTCTTGGGAGACTCCAAAAAGGGCTTCTAGCCGGCGCTGACCTTGACAAACTTATCAGGCCAGATGAATGGGTGCCCTGTCTTTAAACAGAAATCATGACTTCACAAAGAGAGAAGGGGGAGGAGGAGGAGGAGGAGGAGGAGGAGGAGGAGGAGGAGGAGGAGGAGGAGGGAGGGAGGATGTGAAATTACCCTTCACATATTGTCAAGTCAAGTCAAGTCAAGAGTTTTAATTGTCACGGCATACAGGTATACAATGAAATGCGGGTGGTCTCGCCCGCAACGATGTGCAATACAGTGGTACAACATATAATAGAATAAAAAAATAAAAAAACAACATTGTGCAGTGAACAGGTAACAGGTAACATGGAGTGACATCTCGGTATCTGTACATAGTTATTTACAGAGCATATGGGACATGCTAGTTAGCTTTGGTAGTGCAATACACTGTCCTGTTATTCTAATTTAAAGTGTCCTTTCCTTTTGGCCATAAGTGTGCGTGTGTGCGACATGAGTGTGTGCCTGCTCATGTTAAAGTGTTAAGTGGCTGCTCGTGTGTGAGCGTGCACAGCGTGCGTGTCGTGTGTGTGTTCATGTGTGCTTGTGTGTGGATAGTTCAATGTTCTGAGCACTCAATGTTCATTGTTCAGGGCTCTGATGGCCTGGGGGAAGAAGCTGAGCCTAAGCCGCTCTGTCCTAGTAGCTGGGGTTCGCAGGCGTCTGCCTGACCTCAGCAGCTGGAACAGGCTGTTATTGGGGTGGTGAGGGTCTTTCATTATCCTGCAGGCTCTGGATTTGCACCTCTTGTTGTATAGAACCTGCAGGGGGGGTAGTGCAATACCCGTGGTACGCTCGGCTGAGCGCACCACTCTCTGTAGGGCCTTCTTGTCCTGTGCCGTGCTGTTTCCATACCAGGCAGTGATGTTTCCGGTCAGGATGCTCTCTACAGCTCCTGAGTAGAAGGACTGGAGTATCTTCCCCGATACTCTGAACTTCCTTAACTGTCTCAGGTGGTAGAGGCGCTGTTTCGCCTTCTTTACTACTGTGTCTATGTGTGTTGACCATGTCAGGTCCTCTGAGATGTGGACCCCCAGGTACTTAAAGCTGCTCACCCTGTCCACGGTGGCCCCGTTAATCATCAGTGGTGTGTGCATCTCCTGCTGTCCTCTCCTATAATCCACGATCAGCTCCTTGGTTTTACCAATGTTCAGGAGCAGGCTGTTGTCCTGGCACCAGCGTTCCAGTACCTCAACCTCCTCCCGGTAGGCCTTCTCGTCGTTGTCCGAGATCAGCCCCACCACCACCGTGTCGTCTGCGAACTTCACTATGGAGTTGGAGCTGAACTTGGCCACACAATCGTGTGTGTAGAGTGAGTACAGCAGGGGGCTCAGAACACAGCCCTGGGGGGACCCGATGCTCAGGGTGATGGTGTTGGAGGTCTGACCCCCCACCCTGACCGCCTGGGGTCTTTCGCTCAGAAAGTCCAGTACCCAGGCGCTCAGGGCGGAGCTCAGACCTAGCTCGATCAGCTTGTCCACCAGTCTGGTGGGGACTATGGTGTTGAACGCTGAGCTGTAGTCAATGAACAACAGTCTCACATAGCCCCCCTTCTGACGGTCAAGGTGTGAGAGGGTGCTGTGCAGTACCTGGGAGACCGTGTCGTCGGTGGACCTGTTTGTCCTGTATGCAAATTGCATAGGGTCCATATCACTGGGGAGGGAGGCACAAATGTGGTCCTTGACCAGCCTCTCGAAACATTTCATGACCACAGAGGTGAGTGCCACCGGTCTGTAGTCATTTGGACATGTTGGGGAGGGTTTCTTCGGTACAGGGATGATGGTAGACATCTTGAAGCAGGCAGGCACCACTGACTCCGCCAGGGATTGATTAAATATGGCGGTGAACACTGGGGCCAGCTGGTTGGCACAGGACTTGAGTATGCGTCCTGTTATGCCATCTGGGCCAGCAGCCTTCCTGGTGTTCACCTGCATAAATGCTCTTCTCACACTGTGTTCCGACAACAAGAGAGCGTCCCCGCCCCCCCGCGGTTGCCCCCCCCCCCTCCACAACAGCCGGCGCGCCAGTGACGTCACTAGCGGGAGAGCCAGCAGCGCCACTGTCTACACCAAACCGAGCGTAGAAGGTGTTGAGCTTGTCCGCGAGGGAGGCGTCGTCGCTCCCCATTGAGGGGGCGCTGACTTTATAGTCAGTTATTGTCTTCAGTCCCTGCCATAATCCTCTTGTGTCATTTTGTGCCATTTGTGTCTCCAGTTTGTCAACATATGTCCTCTTAGCAAGTTTAACAGCCTTGCGTAGAGTATAGACTGAAGCCTTATACTCCTCCATGTTTCCTGACTCTCTACCCAGGTTGTAGGCGGTGGTGCGAGAGTTCAGAGCTGCTCTAATAGTGCTGTCCACCCACGGTTTCTGGTTTGGGAAAACCCGCACCGTTTTCCTGGGGACAATACCATCAGCTATTGTTATTATGTAGCTCACCACTGTGTCTGCGAGCTCGCTGACGTCACTGGCGCTTCCTTTGAACATATCCCAATCCGTATCTGTAAACACGTCCTGGAGCGTGGCCTCTGATTCGTCAGTCCACTTCTTTGTCTCACGTGACACGACGGCGTCACGTGATCTTTGCTGATATGCCGGAAATAGCAATATGGAGTCGTGATCGCTCGAGCTTGAGGACCCCGTTAATGGCGGAGCGGCTACTGCCTTGTAGCCGGCTCTGAACGGGGAATAACAGTGGTCGAGTGTGTTTTTCCCTCTGGTGGAGCAAGCGATGTGCTGAAAAAAGGACGGCATCACTTTCTTCAGGTTTGCCTGGTTGAAATCGCCGGCCACTACCATCGCTGCGTCTGGATGTTTGATCTGGTGTCTGTTGAGGTTATCGTGTAGTTCTCCCAGCGCTTTGCCCGTATTCGCGTGTGGGGGAATATATACGGCGGTCATGATGACCGCGGTGAACTCCCTCGGGAGGTGAAACGGACGACACAGGATAGAAAGGTGCTCCATGTCCGGGGAACACGAGTTCGAGAGAACTTGCACCCCTTCGGGATTAACCCAGGAATTGTTCGTGAGGAGGCAGACCCCGCCGCCGATGCTCTTTCCTGAGGCAGCGGTTCGATCTGCACGTAATACTGTGAAGGCGTCCGAGGGAGAAATGCTTTTGTCCGGAGTCGCCGACGTGAGCCATGTCTCCGTGAGACACATGTTGATGTCTCTCATCTCCCGTTGGAACCGGACCCTCGCCCTTAGGTCATCCATCCTACCCTCCAACGAACGGGCATTCGCCAGAAAAATGGATGGAATTGCTGGGCGGTAAGCAGCTCTTTTTAGTCTCAGTCTAATACCTCCACGTCTCCCTCTGTGTCTCCTCCTGCCGTAGCCTTTGTTCTTTTCCTTGCCGCCATTCTCCCGTCTGATTTCTGCTGGCCATTCTAGGTCAAAAGTGTCTCCAAACTCCTCTTTGAGCCCGGGGTTCAGGTCCATAAGTGTCTGACGGTCGTATGACGTACCCGCCAGTGTTGCTTTAAATAAAAAAGTAGAAAAAACAAACATAATAGCTAAAAGTGTGTACATCGTTGCGGAGCTAAAACCAGAGGCGTCTGACCGGGGTCGCGTCCTCTTGTTGTTGTGGAATATATGTATGAACTACGCCCCCTTCCTCCCCTCCCCTTCCCCCACTCCCCCCATTGTTCACCTGTTACTTAACTGCTCCCCCAACTGGGGAACGAGATCTTTTTACCTGACTGACGGAGCTGGTCTGTTTAGGTAAGATCTCCAGCCATACTCTCTATTGTTGTATTGATTTGATTTGATCTGGTTAATAAACCTTATTATCTGGACCCTCTGAGTGAGCAAGTCATTTGACTCTATTCCTATTTGAATACTATTATTATCCTACAATTTGGCGTCGCGAATTTCGAATTTTGTGCAGACTGATCTGTTCTCAGGTGTAGAGAGAAAAGGATTAGTTTAGGCCGGCCGGTATCTGGAACACATTGGTGTGATCCCCACTTCTCTCTACACAAGGTGAGCATTTACTGTGTGTTTTAATATTCGAGACTATGGCTGGACAATAGAATAAAGTGTGTTGAATATCTGGGCTGTATTGGGATTCGTTACGGGGGAAACGCGTGTACTCCGGTCCTATATCAGGAGGTTCTGGTAGGATTTGCTATAGGTTGAAGTGCTATTCCTGGTCGAGTCGGAGCCGACCAAAAGCTAAGGCACACAGTAAGGTTGTCAACAAAGGAAGATACGTGAGCTTATTAGAGTGATATCATTGGAAAACGCGACTCTCTTAGAAACTATTCTATGATTCTTGTGGCAAAGAGGCGGGACGCTAGGACCGAGAAGCTGTTATAATCTAATTAGATTTAACAGAGTAACGATATATATTCATAGATACAACCTTAAAATAAGCTCACAACCTCTTCCATTCCTGAAAACGATATATTTGGATTGAATTAATCAATTAATCATACAGAGAGCGGGAAGGAAAACCGGCGGTGCCTCGACAGTACGTAAATGTACATTTAACGGGACATTAATCGCTGGTTGAAGGGACCGAGACTATGATTAAAAGGTATATATAATCTAATATATCGCTATTAAATTTCGAAGTTCAGGATTCGGTCGTTATGCTTTAATAACGGTGTATAGTGTATATCAAGGGTATATATGCCTTATCGCAGCAGGGTGCTGGGCGATTAAACGAACAGCGATCCAATACAGACCAGGTATATACACACGTTAACTTTTATGTATTTTCGTTTGTTTGTCTGTTTGAGTCTTGTTTGTGTGTGCACAGTATTATAACCCGCTGAGGTGTTTATTGAGTTAAGAACGAACCGGCTGATATCGCAAAGCATTGAGTTAACGTTATACGTTATACGTTATACAAGGAAGCCAGGAAAGTGATTTCCGGTAGTGATTTCCGGTTGGGAATTGTAGTTTTGGTTCCACTTCCGGTTTCACGATAGGTAATGATAACGGCGCTATAAATTACATAGTGATAACGATACATAAAGTAATTGGAATAATATGTATAAGGATTCAACATCTAAATTAGGTATAGCAGTATACAACTGAAATACATATATCTTAGAATCAGACCTGAAAAATTAACTTTGACTTGAATGAATACCTAAATTGGTTCTCTAGAACAATATAGATTGCTACAGTTAATAAGCTATAATTAAGATACCAAGTATATAAAATAAGTTATAATTAAGATACCAAATATATAAGATTGAGTGTCTGGTCTCCACCTTATATACAATTATTTAGTTATAACTAAAAATAGGGCATATGTTCTAGTTTTTTTGTCTGTCTATCTCTGTCTGTCTATTTCTCTCTCTCTCTTTCCTCCTCACTGTTTACCAGTCTGATCATATCAGGGACGTTACATCGAGGGCAACGCGGGGCATATAGCTGGTATCATGGGGCGTTCACTAAGCAAAAATGACGTTACCGGCAACTCTCTGTGCGACTTCATGCTAACAAAATATGGACCTATAGCTGTAAAATATTTGGGATTGTGGTCAAAATGGACAAAAAACAACTGGCCAGTCCTAGGGTGTTTTCATAATGGGAAACTTAGAGGCGTACGCGAAAGTTTCCGTGAACGTGCCAGATCGTTTACCGTGAGAAAACAAAGTCGTATCGAACATGCATTGGTTTTGTGGCAATGTGAAATTGATTTGAGAAATATGACACGTTTAAAAGAAGAGGCGGAAAAAAGTATTATAACGCAGTCTCAAACTAAAACGCTTGACAACGGAAAAGACAGAGAAAGTAACACAAGGCCCAATATCAAAAATGTTAAAGGCCTATATCCAAGCCTGACCGCAAGCGTGGTAGAAGACGATTCAGACGATGACATATCCACAAGAGTGACGTTTAACAGAGACGCACATGTGGTTTTAGATAGGAACCCAGACGAAAGAGAAATGTAGAAGCAGGACCATCAAGGAACAATAGACCTGCTAGAACACAGGACAGTTCACCAACAGTGCAACCACCGTCACCACCAGCGGATAAAATAGAAAAGGTTAAAACACATCCGGAACCATCACAAATGGTCACTAGATCCGAGAAACCGACCAGCACATATCCTATGAGGATTGTCCCACTAGGCGAAAATGTAAACGCTACAGTTTACCGACCATGGTCACCGACAGAATTAAAAGGACTCGTTGAACAATTTCCCAAACCCGACAGAGACCCAATGGGTTTTATCGAACAATTGGATTTAATATGCCATTGCTATAGCCCGACCCCTAGGGACATGAAACAGCTAATGTTGGGATGTCTAGGAAATAAATATCACAGCGTCTCAACGCAAATGGCTATTCCAAGCAGTGATGCCTGGAGTGAAAACAATACTAGAGAACAGTGTATTACTGCGATAACAGCCGCGGTACAAGGTTTGGCAAGGCGAAATGCATGCATGTCAAATATCACAGCTTGCGTTCAAAACGAGTTTGAAACAGTCGATGCGTTTTACAGTAAATTCAAAACGGCTTGGGCCGCGAACAGCGGATTAACGGCAGACGAGGGACTCGCAATCCAGGTATCCTATTTCGTTAACGGCCTCCTACCACACGTTGGAAAACATTTGAAAGCCGTCCAGTTAGATTGGGAGAGCTCTCCTATTACAAACGTTAAGAACGCAGCCATCAATATAGAACGACAGCATCACGACAAGAAACGTGTCATCAAAGACATCGGAGTCTTTGTATCTCGACCAGAGGTGGTAAAAGAGGAAACAATACACTGCTATCCAGCTAGAAATTATTACCCCCAGGGAAACAACCAAAGGGGTGGGGGTGGGAACACGCGAAACGGGCCTCCACAGAGGAACGGGGTACAAACATGTTACCACTGCAATCAACCAGGACACCGAATACAGGAGTGTCCCCATGTAACATGTCATATTTGCCAACAAAAGGGTCATGTGGCGTTCTATTGTCCAAAGGAGAATAGAAACAATGGGAACAAAGGGGAATATATGCAAAGAGACTCACGCAGGCCCCACAAACCCCATCCTAGCGCCCCACCATATGCAGATTACACTATGGCGGATCCGTTCAAAGGAGACGAGGCGACGAATGTCGCATAGAGGTGCCAACAGGAAAAAAAGATCTGTCTGGAGAATGTTATGCAAATATTAACAGCAAATCCCGAAGAGGAACCCAAAATTAACTTAATGATAAATAACAAAGAAGTTACTTTCATGATAGACACCGGGGCCACACAATCATCAATTGATGAGAGCACAATGGCATTACCCTTGTCTGGACAGTCTGTATTAACAGTCGGGATAAGCGGTGTCCCACAGACAATCCCTTTGTCTATACCAGTTAAAATAGAATCAACTAGCGATTCTTTTTCAACTGAACACTCTTTGTTATTAACATCTAAAGCAGCAGTTAACCTTTGTGGACGAGATTTGCTTTGTAAAATGAATGCTAACATTTACTGCTCACAAGATGGAGTCTTTTTACAGCTACCAGAGAAGGGAGAAAGAATTGAAATGCAACAGATGATGTCACAACGAGTGGGAAATGTGATAGAATACAGATGGAAATTAAATAATGATCCTATCAATGAGTTTGTTTCCACAGCATTGAAAGAAATAACAGAAGCCGACACAGGAGTGAACGCGAGGTGTTTACAGATGAAGTTCCTGGCCGAACACCACGTAACAGCGTCCAAATGGGATACAGACGTACCAAAAGTATATATAGAAAAGGTAAAATCATCCATTGGTAAGACCACACTGTTTCCAGCATTCTCAGAAATATACATCTCCCATGAGGGCATTGCAGCCACAGTAATCTTATCAGAAGTTCAAAGAGTGGCAATTCATGACTCTGATTATACCCCACACATAGCAATCGCATTCGACACGGCGGAAGGAGAACAGGACTTGTCCCCCATGATGAAGAGACTACAGACAGACAAAAGAACAGCTACCTCCCACACTGTTAAGATGAAAAATGGGTGGAATTTAACTAGATTGAAAGATGGATACATAATAGCCACACCCCCATTCATGATTGAAGGGCCATTGATATGCATACCAGAGCCCCCACACGCTGTTTTCCTTCCTGAAACTTCATTGTCTAAGGTACCCCATAAACTGTGGGCATCACACTCCACTGAAGTCGGGCTAATGACATCTGCAGTCCCCCACAGAGTCACACTGAAACCAGATTGTACCCCTCCCAAACTTGAGCAGTATCCGCTGAAACAGGAAGCCATCGATGGAATAACACCAGTAATAGAATCACTGCTATCACAAGGCATTTTAAAACACTGCGAAAGTCCTTGCAACACACCAATTTGTCCCATTATAAAGGCTAACAAACGTGATTGGCGATTTATACAAGACTTGAGAGCCATAAATCAATGCGTGATCCCCATCACCCCATTGGTTTCTGATTCATCTACAGTAATGGCATTAATCCCCACAACAACAACACATTACACAGTAGTGGATTTATCCAGTGCATATTTTAGTTTCCCAATCCATGCCGACTCACAATATCTTTTCGCTTTCGAATTTAATGGTAAACAACTGACGTGGACGAGAGCACCACAAGGATACACAGAATCAGGAACATTGTATAGTCAAGCTTTGCACCACGACCTAAAAGATATACAGTTCCCCGGCGGAAGTACACTGTTAATGTTCATAGATGACCTATTGTTGTCATCCCCAAGTGAAGCAGCATGCCACACAGACTCTGTCATACTATTGACTGCCCTTGCAAACAAAGGACACAAAGCGTCATTGCCAAAACTACAGTTTTGCAAAACCAGAGTAAAATACCTGGGACACACACTCGACGGTTCGAAACGGGTAATATCCCACACCCGAGTACAAGCTCTGCAAAACTGCCCCAATCCAAAATCAAAGACAGAAATGCTATCATTTTTGGGAGCAGCTAATTTTTGTCGCCAACACGTGTTCAACTACGCCGCATTAGACCAGCCTCTTCGTGCACTAACGTTATCTGACCAACCCAAACAGATCGCATGGACTCCGACACTACAACTTGCGTTCCAAGCAATGAAAGAAGCTTTAACCACAGCGCCCGGCCTTGGCATGCCAGACTACAGTATGGAATTCTCACTTTTTGCCGCAGAAAGAGAAGGCTACGCGACAGGGATCCTAGCCCAGAGAAATTGCGACAAGATGAGACCAATAGCATACTATTCACAAAGACTTGATAGTGTAGCCTTGGGGTATGCTCCGTGTCTACGGTCAGTTGCTGCAGCCGCGTTCTGCGTATCGAGAAGCGCCAACATTACTCTAGAACATCCAGTAACAGTCTACGTCCCACATTCTGTGTGTATTATTTTACAAAACGCAGCTACACAACACTTATCAGCATCCAGACACACTACATACACAGCGATCCTATTGGCAAACCCAAACTTGACCATAAAACGTGCACCGCCAATAAACCCAGCAAATTTTGTTCCCCTATATGAGGATAACGAAATGTCACATAACTGTATTGATACAATCTCAGCTGTCACCTCACCCAGAGCCGACTTACAACAAACACCACTAGTTAACAGTGATCTAGTATATTATGTTGACGGTAGCGCGTCAAGACACACTAATGGATGTGATTTGAATGCTGGATACGCTGTTGTTGATGACCATGTGATGATTGAAAGTGCAAAACTACCTAATAATTGTTCAGCACAGGCAGCGGAGATCTTCGCTTTGACGAGAGCGTGCGTGTTGGCCAGGGGTAAGTCTGCTACAATTTTCACCGACTCAAGTTATGCGTTCAATGTAGTGCACAATGTGGGATTAATATGGAAACACAGAGGGTTCATTAAGACATCAGGCATTCCCATCAAACATGCTGTATTAGTCACTAACCTACTAGAGGCGTGTTTACTTCCTAAGCTATTGGCTGTTGTAAAATGTGTTGCACATTCTTCTTCTCCTTCTCTGGTTGCAAAGGGAAACGCCAGAGCGGATCACTGTGCCAAAAGGGCAGCGACCGTCCCCTCCCTGTTGGTAAAACAAATGGCTATCACAATCGCCAATGATAATACTCCCACTTTTGATCATGTCGTTTCATTACAGGCAGAGGCGACATCTGAGTGGCCAGTATGGACGTCAGCAGGTTGTTCCAAAATGCCAGACGGCATGTGGAAACATGCTGACGGTAGAGTTGTAGCTCCAAAACAACTCCTCCCCCTGTTAGTAAGATTAGCACATGGACTTAGCCACGTGTCAAAATTCGCAATGGTGGGCAGTATCACTTCACAGTGGCACGCGCCAGGTATCACCAGTTTAGCTCACCAATACTGCTCAAGATGTGTTGTATGCAATCAACACAATATAGGTAAAGCTATAAAGACTAGACGTGGCGCCCACCCACCACCTTGGGGACCATTTGTTAACATCCAAATGGATTTCATCCAATTAGAAAAAAGCATGGGATACCAGTACGCGCTAGTCTTAGTAGATATGTTCTCTAAATGGGTCGAAGTCTTCCCATGCAGACGCAACGACGCTCAAGCAGTAGCTAAGGTATTAGTCAGAGAAATAATTCCAAGATTCGGGTGTCCACACTCCATAAATTCAGACAGAGGTACGCACTTTACAGCACAACTGATAAACAACTTATCTACCGCATTAGGCATGAAAATACACCTGCACACACCCTACCACCCTGAAAGTGCAGGTGCGGTAGAAAGACAAAACTCAACCATCAAGAACCGTCTAGCTAAGACATGTACAGAGACAGGCCTTAAATGGCCCGACGCCCTCCCCTTAGTATTAATGCAAATGAGATCAATGCCAAACAGAGGAACAGGATTGTCACCTCACGAGATATTATTTGGACGTCCAATGTCGACACCAACCACAATGCTTCCCCCGTTATCACAAGTCCAGTTATTGCTAGCAGACGAAATTGCTATTAACTATTACAAAGCTTTGTGTGCCCAGATGAAGAGGCTCCACCCCTTAGTGAGGCAGGCACAACCACAACCACCAACAACACCATGTCATGGATTGAACCCAGGTGACTATGTATATATAATGGTGTTCAAAAGAAAAAGTAAACTAAACCCCAGATGGTCTGGTCCATTTCAGGTGCTGCTAGTAACGGACACGGCAGTAAAGTGCGACGGAAAAGCATCCTGGATCCACGCATCCCACTGCAAAAGGGCAAATCTACCATGAGACCAATAACAATAGGAAAAATGACCACCAACTGGAACTGCTTAATCATCGCATGTGGCATAGCGGGATGCATTGTGTGGGCGACACTGGACGAACCTCAATCATGGATCAATGGGTTTAAGGGCGGTAAGGGGAAAGCAGTTGAACGCACCAAAAGATATGTTAACAGTCACCGCAACAACCTATATTTAAAGCTAAGCCAAGCAGTCGCACATTTTGCTAACCAATCAAATTGCTATGTATGCGGCTTAATACCCCATTCTACCGAAGATGGTTTTCCATTAATGGGCCTCCCACTAACAGAATGCCACAAAGCCTCTCTAAACAAGTCCACAGGGACAGCTGAAAGCTGCACAAAATCAAACATGAAGATTCGACAAAGTCATGATACAAATGGAATACCAGTTTCTATTACCCCAGTGAAGTTTACAGAATGTGTATCTCAAAAGGGTTGGGGAAAGAATGTCGGGGTGTTGGAACATTGTGAAGTGCCCCAGGCGACCCGCAAACGAAGAACGATATCCCCCCGGACCAGAGACAATATCTACCCCATCCGCCAACAAAGATTAACACCACCCTGGGACAACATCCACCCTGTAAAGACACCACTGAAACCCACAACCAAAGAAACCCCCACCACCCAACGAACGACAACACCAGCACCGCCTGGGACCTACTGGATATGTGGCGCACAAGCTTACCCGTCCCTTCCACCCGGATGGAAAGGCACATGTGCATTAGGATATTTAGTGCCAGCCATGAGAGTGACACCGACCCTACCACAACACCCACTGACTAGAAAGACACGCCACGCAAATCACTTCCACACACATGACCGGGCCTGCAAGAAATGCGACTTTTTCAGAGCACTAATCCCCTCCTATGGTGTGATGTCAGCCCTAGATCAAATCGCAGACCTATCCACACTGATAGAAGACTTAGCCAACACAGATGCTGAAGGACTGTCACTCGTCAGCAACGAACTGACATCAATCAGATTGATGACATTGCAGAACAGAGCAGCACTGGACTTCCTGCTATCTAGTACTGGAGGAACATGTAAACTAATCGGTCAAGAATGCTGTGTCTACATACCTGCAAACGACAACATGACTATACCAAGCATCATTGAACACCTGCACAACATCTCCAGAGCCGCACACATCCCGCCAACGTATACCATGACCGATTGGATGACCGAGAAACTTGGTACAATAGGAGCAGTGGTAGTTCGGTACATTATGTATGCAATAATAATATTTGTTATCCTAGTAGTGTGTGTGCATACTATAAAATTCGGAGTTGGATACATCACAAAAGTACTCTGCACAAGCCAACCCCCCCCGATAACCATGATGATCGCCACGACCATGAGAGAAGAAACGCAAAACGAACCCACCAACCCCCTTGCACCATACTTCCACAGATACGCACTAGAATCCACAATGCAGAACCTCTAATGTTTACTATTTTAATTCATTTTATATTTCTCTTTAACATTCCTGTAAATTGTGTCATTCACTGAGCTGATGGTCATATTTGCATTAAGTCCTATTCCATTCATGTTTTTACCGTTTTATCTCATTGTTTACTATTCTAATTCATTTTATATTTCTTTTCATTTCTTTATCCAACCTTTAAATGATGTATATTTTACCGTTTTATCTCATTGTTTACTATTTTAATTTATTTTATATTTCTCTTTAACATTCCTGTAAATTGTGTCATTCACTGAGCTGATGGTCATATTTGCACTAAGTCCTATTCCATTCATGTTTTTACCGTTTTATCTCATTGTTTACTATTCTAATTCATTTTATATTTCTTTTCATTTCTTTATCCAACCTTTAAATGATGTATATTTTACCATTTTATCTCATTGTTTACTATTTTAATTAATTTTATATTTCTTTTCATTTCTTTCATTCACGTTTATATCTGTTTGCCAACCTTTAAATGCTTTTATATTTTACCATTGACCTGATGGTCATAGCCAGATGACAGTGTATATACTAAAGTAAAAGGTGTTGCCATCAAGTAAAAAGTAAAAGGGGCGATATTCACAACCCTAAAAATACACATAGATCTTAACCCACACTGTATAAATACTGACATTCAAATAATAACTCATTTTATCTTTAATTGTGTATTTTATATTACATTCATTTTATATTTACTTTGTTTATTTTATATTTCACCATATTCTATCTCATTTATTAATTCATTTTATATTTACTTTCATTCCTTTAATTGTTTATTTTATATTTCACCAAATTATCTCATTTATTCATTCCTTTAAATTGTGTATCTCATGTGTTTACTATTTTATATTTCTTTTCATTTATTGACCCTATGACCGAAATAGGTCACAACAAGTTTATAATTTTACTATTTTATCTCATTTATTATCTCATGTTATGCTGACCTTACCTATTCCAGTCATACATCTGAGAATACTTGTCCCAGCCACATTATAAAAGAGAAAAGGACCCAACTGTGGAATATATGTATGAACTACGCCCCCTTCCTCCCCTCCCCTTCCCCCACTCCCCCCATTGTTCACCTGTTACTTAACTGCTCCCCCAACTGGGGAACGAGATCTTTTTACCTGACTGACGGAGCTGGTCTGTTTAGGTAAGATCTCCAGCCATACTCTCTATTGTTGTATTGATTTGATTTGATCTGGTTAATAAACCTTATTATCTGGACCCTCTGAGTGAGCAAGTCATTTGACTCTATTCCTATTTGAATACTATTATTATCCTACATTGTGTTATTGAGGACATGTGAGGACCATGATCGTGGCCACGTACACGACACGTTTTCGATAATAACAGTGGGTCTCATTCTCCAATATTTTCCAAAGACTTCTCTTAGGGCAACCATCTTGGAACCAACTGAGACAGAATCGACAACAAGTTCACTCTGATTCCCCAACGCGTGGGGAAGATGTCTTAAAGGGGAACTATCTTACTATTCCTTTCACTATTTGGGCAATTTTACACAATTCCTGTGAGTCTATGGAACACATCTGTAAGTTTAAAAAAATAAATAAATCATTGTTTTGTATTTCTAATCAAGTACTCTAGAGCAGCATTTTTCCACTTCAAGATTTCAAGCTGTTTTGGGCTGGCAGACAGAGAGAGATATAGAGAGATTGAGGGGGATACTAATTAATTTCACCACGGGGGGGGGGCATAATCCCACGGGACAATGCATTGGTAACTTGTTTCAAATGACAATATATACCTCTGTGAATATTATTGCACGGATCGGAATACGGGCGCGCGTAGGGAGCATGCTATGCGAGTGGAGACAGTGATATGCGAGTGGAGAAGGTCCTGCCCCGCGCGCGGTCGGGAGGTTGTGTGTAAATGCGTGTGTTTCCCCGAGAGAGAGAAGCTCTCGCACGTCAACCCGTTTGAGGAAGTGTCTGTATTTACACTCGCTCTGTTGTTGAGCGAATGGTTGTGCTACAACCATAGAGGGGGCGTTATTATGCAGATGAGAATTGTTGGACATTGTGGAATAATATAATGATTCCCCAACTCTCTCATGTAAAGACATTCCCCTCCCCTTTCTCCCCTATCCTGTGTCCCCCCCCACACC
Source organism: Notolepis coatsorum (assembly GCF_963971535.1). Taxonomy (NCBI): domain Eukaryota; kingdom Metazoa; phylum Chordata; class Actinopteri; order Aulopiformes; family Paralepididae; genus Notolepis; species Notolepis coatsorum. The sequence goes on from NC_140183.1 coordinate 84,871,447, forward strand.
CATTTGACCTATCAAATGGGTCCCCCCCTCCTCCCCCTTTTTCACTATAAAGGACTCTCCCGACAACAATCCAGGGCCCTCATTTATCAATTTTTCTCAGAAAGTATTCTATTTTCATACGTAAGCACAGAATTTAGAATGTGTGCACGCACAAAAAAAACGGGACTTATCACACGTGCGTACACAGGTCCTACGCACACCTGTCTTGATAAATATGACTTTGATCCTACGTTTGAGCTTGTGCACTGTTTTAAGTATTTGCATACCAGAACCGCCCCGATTAACCATATACGGTAATGGAACACCCCCATGAAATGTGGAAAAGTGGACTAACCCGAGCGAACTCTGAGAGACTTCACTGAGAGCGAGATTGATCACCGAGGTCCAACCAACAAATTGAACGTATACAGCATTTCCCGTTGTGACCAATCTTATTTGGAAACATGACACACAGAATAATAGTATTTAGCGTTTTATTTTAAACAATATTTAATCGTATGATTATAGATATTTTTAGAGAATAAATAAATCCAATGAAGTTGCCAAGTTCACAGACAACTCTGCGCTCTAATGCCTATTATGTGCGCTCGTCATGAGCCCGTTCTGGTCAGAGTCATATGGCTTCAGTGGATAACTATGATCTGCATTTAAGTGAATATGAATGAGACTCCGGCCACCGGCACATTATCAGCCAAAATGCGCATCGCAGATTATCTGTACATTGACCAAGTGGAATCCCGTTCACATTACTGATTACTGATGGAGCAAACTCTGAGAGATTGTTCACAGAGGCGCTGCCGAACCAAGATATAATATGATGTGTGTAGAGGCATATGATACAATCTATTTTGTTGTTGGTATTAGGCAGCCTATATGAAGTACATATAATAGCAGCCAGCCCATAGCCTACATTATGCAACAGTAACTTGCGCATATAATAACACAGCCCTGTGAAGCCTGCATACAGTAAACTAACTTGATCATTATCATTAATCTAGCTGTTGTATCTTTACGCTTATGAAAACATTAAATAATATGTATAGGCTATAGGCCGTCGCTTTAGCCTATATTCTCAAATTGCATTTAATGGCTGAATGAATGAATGAATGAAAACTTTATTTAACAGATTGCAGAATGGGTACAATACAGTACGGCTCAATACACACAATTGTTAAGGGGATGCAGACCAGAGAAAGACTTTTGTCTTGTTTACATCAGGGTCCCCCAACTCGAGTCCTCGATATCCTCACGGACGGACCAGTATACCTTTATATCATATCATATTCATATTCATATAGTTTACTCTATCAGCCTACCAGCATGTAATACGTTCTTTGTTAGAACTCAACTCGTTATTATTTTGCACATAGATTGCAGAAATACGGGGATGTTTTGATTTAGGCTTTGACACAGAATACAAGTCATGATATCACCCACACGATATATGCTCTGTGTCCAGAGCATGTATGCTTTTCATTCATTTAAGACACATTTATTGCAAGGGTTTTGTATACACATACACTCAACAAATAACCTCCGTCTGTTCTCGTTGCAATGCGTTTATATCGTGGGTGTTCATATGACTTGTATTCTGCTTACAGCTTCGGGGTTCCACTTATTACGTTTAACAATGGCAAAGCCTTTTTAAATATAATCAAAACGTTCCCGTATTTCTGCAATATATGCGCAAAATAATAACGAGTTGAGTTACGCGGAGCGCAGTCAGTGCTTATTTCCGCGTTGTAAAAATATTCTACCACCGGGCGCCAACTACGCATGGTCCGACCTGTGCTTAAATATACGCACAAAGTCAAGCACAAGTTCAAATTGATAAATCCCACACTTTGCTTAGAAATGATCGTACGCACGGGTTACGCACATATCTGTGCGTACTTCACGTTAATAATAATAATAATAATGACTTGGATTTATATAGCGCTCTTCACTGACCCAGAGCGCTTCACAGAGTCCATTATTCGTTCATACACAGTCATACCGGTGGTGGTAAGCTACAATTGCAGCCAGAGCTGCCCTGAGGCAGACTCACGGAAGCGTGGCGAATAATCAACGCCTACGGCCCCTCCGACCACCACCAACATTCATTCACATACATACATAAATGATGTAATGATTGATAAATGAGGGCCCAGGTCTCTCTACCTGGGTCATTCAGCTGACCACCTGGGGAGAGCCCCTCAGCCATTCTCTCTAACTACTATTTGTACATTTCTATCTGTTTGGTTAATAAACCTTGTTATTAACTGAACCTCGGTTGACTGAGAACCTTCTTCTTCAGGATATCCACAATATCCCACAATTGGCGTCTACGAACTTGTGACGGACTCTTTGCGTCCTGGCCCTGCCGTGTGGTTTCATCTATACAGAGAAAAGTGAGTATATAGATGGTCGACCAAAATGTATGGCAAGGAATTAAAACCTTCCCGCTTTTCTGTGCCAGGTGAATGTTACGGTATGTTGTCAATATTGAGATCATGGCTGAGTGAGAGTAATGTGCATTAATATATCTGTGTGAGGATTCGCCTGTTTCCTGGACCTTTATTCCCTGTCTCCTCACCTCACCAGCCCCCACCCTTGCGAGCATTTTCCCTGCCTCCTACTCTTCACCAGCCCCCACCCTTGTGAGAACTTTTGCCTGCCTCCTACTCTTCACCAGCCCCCACCCTTGGACATTCTGTTCCTCTACCTTCACGCACCTGTTGGGAGTTTGCAATCACCTCGGGAGAGTACATAGGTTGCAGACTCCCCTCCAGTCCTTGGCGGGTCGTTCTGTGTTCTGGACTCTGTATCTATGTTCACTCTGTGTTCATGGAGTTCTGTACGTTACCATCCTGTACGTTACCATCTCCTGCCGCGTCTCCGGCGTGAGACGACGTGCCAGCCATCACCACCTGTCGCCGTTTGCCTGGAGTGGGACACCGTCTTCACTCTCTAATTCTCTACGGGAGGTTTTCCAGTGTTCCCACTCCAGACGTCAAGCCGGCGCGCATCGCTCCCTATTTCCACGGGAGGATGCGTCTCTTCGCCCCGGTCCCCTGGGACCCCTATGTTCTGCGCTGCCCGTCTGCAGCATCCGAGGAGGATCTCCGTGCCAGGCCTGGAGTGGTGTTCCCACTCCAGATGTCAAGCCGGCGCGCATCGCTCCCTATTTCCACGGGAGGATGCGTCTCTTCGCCCCGGTCCCCTGGGACCCCTTTGTTCTGCGCTGCCCGTCTGCAGCACCCGAGGAGGAGGAAGAGGATCTCCGTGCCTGGAGTGGGACACCGTCTTCGCTCTCTAATTCTCTACGGGAGGTTTTCCAGTGTTCCCACTCCAGACGTCAAGCCGGCGCGTCATCGCTCCCTATTTCCACGGGAGGATGGCGCCTCTTCCCCCCGGCCTCCGCTGTCGGGCCCCTGTCTCCATACCAGGCCTCCGCCGTCGGGCCCCTGTCCCCGTGCCAGGCCTTCGCCGTCGGGCCCCTGTTCCCGTGCCAGGCCTCCGCCGTCGGAACCCTGTCCTCATCCCTGTAAGCAGCTCTGGCCCTCGCCCTGTCCAAGGCCTTAACCCTGTTCTCTGTCCCTGTCTCCAGCCCGCCTCTCCGGGCCTCTGTCCCTGTCCCCCTCTCCAGTGCCCCTGGTCCTGGTCCTTGACATTTAGCCCTGGCCCTGTCCCTTAGCCTTAGTCCCTTAGCCTGTTCGCCTCTTAAAGGCACAGTGCCGCACTTTCCATATTTCTTTGACTCTAGTGTTTTTGTGTTTTCCCTTAAAGGGACTGTGCCGCTTTTTGTTATGTAATAAATAAATGCCCTGTTTTGGCTTACTCTCATACCTGTCTTGTGTTGTGCGATTGGGGTCGGTTACAAACCATAACAATCTGATCTGTATTGAGAATTGCTACGGGGGAACGCGTGTACCCCGGTCTTCCTCAGGTGTGAAGGAAAGATTTGCTGGGTTAATGGTACCTGTTCCCAGACTGAGTGTTATAGACACTAGCTAAAATACGTACTGGGTCAAAGTTGTACTATACCCTGACTGAGTTTTAACCAGAGACTAGCTAAAAGTATGTGCACATAGGGAATGTAGATTTCCTAGTTAAGACCAAGAGGGTACTAACTGAACTAATATGTTGTGACCAGGGACTGGCTGACTTAGGAGATATATACTGTTGGTAAGAGGACGACTTATTATTATACGTATGGCGTGTTAGTGATATTCTTGGAAACGTTACTTGGTTGGAATCTGTTCTGTGATTCTTCTGCAATAGGCGGGAAGTAGGACCGAGAGCTGATCGAATCATTATAGGATTTGCCCCGGGTATCGTTGTATTAATTCCAAGTTCACACTGACTAGACCTGCGGTCATTAACTTACTGAAAACGATGTATTCGGATTAGATAAACCATTAACCTTACAGATATGCGGGTAGCTGACTACGGGACGTCCCGGTAGGACGTGTCCTACATTAAACGGGACATTAGTCGCGTGTGTTGAAGAGACCGTGAGTTTGATTAAATGGTGTATTACATTTACAATATATCGCTGTTAAATTTCGAAGTTCAGGTTCGGTCGTTATACCTAATGACGATGTATAGGTAGATCAAGGGTATCCAAGCCTTATCGCAGCATGAGGCTGGTCGATTAAACTGAACAGCAATCCAATACAGACCAAGTATACACACACGTTATCTTTTATGTATTATTGTTTGTTTGTCTGTTTACGTTTCGTTTGTATGTGCACAGTATTATAGAACCTGTCGCGTTGCTTTATTAAGATAAAAACAGTCTGATATCGCGTTTTTCTTGTCTGTTTGTTTACGTTTCACATGGAATCGCATATGATGCACAGGCTCGTTCATTCGGTTACAAAACGCTGGTTTAGGTGAATTCCAGGCTATTGAGAGCTCGCGTGAAAGCACTTTTTGCACTGGATTGCAAAGCGTTATTTCCGAGGTGAATGAGAACACATGAACGTCGCTTAGAGCGATGACGTCATACGGTGTGCGCCATGAAGTTATGATTTTGATATGAAGCTATCCATGGGCTAACATGAAGTTTAATATGCCCGAGGCCGAGGGTATATGAAATCCATGTGTAGTATCTGTTTTATTTGTATGTGTATGTACACGCTGCTATTAGAACGTATCGTGTTACTGTAGCGAGATGCAAAAGAGTTTTTCCAAAGTTGCATTGTCCCAGACCACTGGAGAAACGAGCCGAGCATTGCATTGACGACACGTAGCGTGTTACAGCCTCAAGGACCACTATTCGATTGAAGATACACATAAACACAAAAGGGGGTAAGTTATAAGGGTATTCAATAACTGAACACAACTATGACTATGTGAGTATGAAACAAACCTTGATGATGCATGACACAAATAATATCAGTTACTGTGAATTACAACTATCCAACAAATCATTTCTATTTTAAAACAGTGTATGTTTTAACTCCCACATCTCTGTTTTGATACGGAGCACCATAGAGAAGCATGCATCAAATATAACGTATTCTGCAACAGTAGATTAGACCAGGGGTTCCCAAACTTTTCAGGCCGGGGCCCAGAAAATAAGGCGTCAGAGAGCCGCGGCCCAATGCACATCGTCAGGCTTTTTTTTTTTTTTTTGCCAGGCGACCGATTTTTTAAGCCAAATATCACTTCAATCCTATTAAGTTAGTTCAAGTTAGTTATTCATTTATATGTGCTATTTATGAGAGGGCTAACTTGTTGCAAAATAATAATGATGATAATAATAATAGCCTCATTAAAATACTATTGTTGCTTCGGTTGTTTTCAGCGTTTTATGTGCATAATCTGTTATTTAGTTTGAAATGTTCGTTGAAATAAGTAGATTTTTCGTTTTTGTTTATTTATTAATAATAATAATAATAACTTTATTTGTATAGCACTTTTCATACAGAGGTTGCAGTTCAAAGTGCTTCACAACAGTAAAAAATACAGGCATAAGCGAGCATAAAAAGATAGAGAATCACAGTGTTTCACATTAGGATCTAGCATCCCAATAGGCTCTCCGCTTACAGTTTTCAGTAACACAAATAGTAAAAATAGTTTAAAATGATTCAGTTTAAAAATAGTCAAAAAAATTATAAAATAGAACGGACATAAAAAATACAGGCATGAGCGAGCATAGCAAGATATGGCAAATCACAGTGTTTCACATTAGGATCTAGCATCTTAATAGGCTCTCTATTCAGTAATACTCCTGTAGTTCATGAACAAATAATCACAGTGTTTCACATTTGGATCTAGCAAATAATAAGAATAAAATGATTCAGTTTAAAAATAGTCATAAATAATCCTGTATGCATCGTTGTTTAGTGTGTATGTGTGTTTATTGTGTTGTGTGTGTGTGTGTGGTTGTACTTCAGCTACTACTACTCTACAACTACCACTCCAGGACACAGTTAACCTAGATCTACTCTACTCTACAACTACCACTCCAGGACACAGTTAACCTAGATCTACTACTACTACAGCTACTACTACTCTACAACTACCAGGACACAGTTAACCTAGATCTACAACTACAACGCTACAACTACTACTACTCTACTCCAGGACACAGTTAACCTAGATCTACTCTACAACTACCACTCCAGGACACAGTTAACCTAGATCTACTACTACTCTACCCCAGGACACAGTTAACCTAGATCTACCAGGACACAGTTAACCTAGATCTACAACTACAACGCTACTACAACTTGGTGTGTGTGTGTCTGTGTGTGACTGTGTGTGTGTGTGTACAGCTACTACTACTCTACAACTACCAGGACACAGTTAACCTAGATCTACAACTACAACGCTACAACTACTACTACTCTACTCCAGGACACAGTTAACCTAGATCTACTCTACAACTACCACTCCAGGACACAGTTAACCTAGATCTACTACTACTCTACCCCAGGACACAGTTAACCTAGATCTACCAGGACACAGTTAACCTAGATCTACAACTACAACGCTACTACAACTCGGTGTGTGTGTGTCTGTGTGTGACTGTGTGTGTGTGTGTGTGTGTGTGTATGTATGTCGGTGTGTGTGTCTGTGTGTGTGTGTGTGTGTATGTGTGTATGTCGGTGTGTGTGTGTGTTTGTGTGTGATTGTGTGTGTGTGTGTGTGTGACTGTGTGTGTGTGACTGTGTGTGTGTGCGTCACAACCCGCAGTGTTTCACATTTGGATCTAGCAATAAATAAGAATAGTTTAAAATGATTCAGTTTAAAAATAGTCATCAGTAAGAAGTAAAAAGTGCAATAACCGACACATGAATTTGATAGGCAGTGTAAAAGAGTAGGCAGGGTAAGAATAAATACAAGTTGTGTCAGGATATCCCTGATGTTTCCTCTTGCCACTAGGTGGTAGCAGATAACTATCAGTGAAATGCCTGAGCAAAGAGATAGGTTTTAAGCTGTCTTTTAAAGATGTCTAGCGAGTTGGCTTCCCTGATGTTTTGGGGTAGTTTGTTCCATAGTTTTGGGGCATAGTTGATAAAGGCTGCATTACCGATCCTCTTTTGACTGCTTCTGGGAGCCTCTAGTAGTCCAGCAGCTGATGATCGCAGTGTTCTTGCTGGTGTGTAATTTATTAGAGTGTTGGCGATGTAGCTAGGTCCCTGTCCATTTAGAGCTTTGTATGTAAGGAGAAGGACCTTAAAGTCAATTCTAAATGTTACGGGAAGCCAGTGTAAAGCGGCTAGGACTGGACTAATGTGCTCTCTCCTTTTGGTTCTAGTTAGCAGTCGGGCTGCAGAGTTTTGGATTAGCTGAAGCCTCTCTGTGGTTTTCTTAGGGAGACCTGTGAAAAGTGCATTACAGTAGTCTAACCGGCTAGATATGAATGCATGAATTAGCTTCTCAGCATCGTTCTGATTAATAAATGGTCGTACTTTTGCTATATTTCTGAGATGGAAGAACGATGTTTTCGTCACTTTGCTAATATGAGAATTGAAGTTCAGTTCTGAATCTATGATAACCCCAAGACTAGTGACCTCAGATTTGATCCAAGGGGTTAGTCCCCCCAGGTTCTTTATTAATGTTTCTTTTTTAGTTTTGGAGCCGATAATTAGAATTTCAGTTTTGTTCTCGTTTAGTTTCAGGAAGTTCTTACTCATCCATTTATTTATTGACAGTAAGCAGTCTGTAATGGAGCTAATCGCTGTATCATTTGGTTCAGCAGATATGTACAGTTGTGTATCATCCGCATAGCTATGGAAATCTACATTATGTTCTCTGATGATATCACCTAGCGGTAACATGTAAAGGGAGAAGAGTAAAGGACCTAAGCAACTCCCTTGTGCAACTCCATAGTTGTTGTCGTATATATCAGACATGTGATCTCCTAGTTTAACATAGAATTTCCTCCCTCTGATGTATGTTTTAAACCAGCCCAGCACATGGTCTGAGAAACCGACATGGTTTTCAAGACGATCGATTAGAATATCATGATCGATTGTATCAAATGCTGCACTGAGATCCAACAGGATAAGGATGGAGATCTTATTCTCGTCAGAGTTTAGTCTGAGGTCACTGATTATTTTGGTGAGGGCAGTTTCAGTGCTGTGATATTTTCTGAATCCTGACTGAAATTCTTCTAAGATGTTGTTTTCTTCAAGAAAGGAATTTATTTGAACTGAAACTATCTTTTCAAGTACTTTACTAATGAATGGTAGGTTGGATATTGGACGATAATTTGCCATTTCATTACTATCCAAGTTAGGTTTTTTTAGTAATGGCTTTACAACTGCTGTTTTAAAGGCATCCGGGAAAATACCAGTCCTAAGGGAAGTGTTTATGATATCTAGCACAGGGCTTGAAACACTATTAAATACCCGTTTGAAGAAAGCTGTAGGTATAGGGTCAATGTCTGAGGTGGAGGAGTTACATTCTGAGACAGTTTTGCAGAGTACATCTAATGTGATGCATGTGAAACTTCTCATGGTTACATTGCACGGTTTGCCGCAATCAACTTTATTTCCATCATGAGTAATGCTGGCCCTGATCAAGGTTATTTTGTTGTTAAAGAATAGTGCAAGTTCTTCACACTTAACCGTTGATGACTGAGGAGGTGTAGGGGCAGTGTTGAGTAGTACATTAATAGTGGAAAAGAGGATTCTGGAGTTTCCAGCATTTTCTGTAATGATTTTAGAGAAGTAATCTTTCCTTGCTAAGCGGATGGTTTTATTATAAGCAGTTAAAGCATCTTTGTATATATCACAGCATATGGTGGTTTTTGTTTTTCTCCATTTTCGCTCCGCTGCACGACATTTCCTTTTTTCTTTGTTGACCGTATTATAGTTTAACCAGGGCGAGGCTCTAGTTTTCTTCTTTTTCGTTTTTAATGGGGCGACAGAATTTAATATAGATGACATTGCATCATTGAGATTTTCTACCATTTCATTTAGAGAGCTGTCATGATTGTGTGGTTCATGTAGTCTGATAAGATCAATGAACTTTGATTCAGCTTTGTCGTTTAGGAGCCTCTTTTTAACTATGATTTCTTTTTTTGTTTTAGTAAGGGTTATTTGAGTATCAAAAAATATACAGTGATGGTCGGAGAGAGGTAATTCAGTTATTGAGATATTTGTTATGCTTAGCCCAGTTGTTGTTATAACTAAGTCTAGTGTATTCCCAAGCCGGTGAGTTGCATTTGTTATATGCTGTATTAGGTCAAAGCTATCCAGTAGATTTTTTAGTTCCATAGTTTTGGAGTCTGTTTTCTTATTAAAATGGATGTTCAGGTCTCCATTTAGGATCACCTTATCATATCCGGTAACACATAGTGAGATCAGTTCAGAGAGCTCCTGTATAAATATTGGTGAGTGTCTAGGCGGGCGGTATATTGTGACAATAATAGTTGATTCTGTTTTTAGTTCAATGGCAAGATATTCCATTGACATGAACTCGCCTAGTTCTGTGATTCTAAACAAGAGTTTTGAGGAGAAGATTGCTGCAACTCCTCCGCCCCTTTTATTTTTTCTGGGTATTTGAAAAAAGTTATAGTCTGGTGGACAAGCTTCTATCATTATTGATGTAGCTGTGTCATTATTTAGCCATGTCTCTACTAGGCAGATGCAATCTAAGTTATTTTCTTTAATCAGATCATTTACTAAGAATGTTTTATTATTCAGTGATCTGACATTTAGGAAAGCTAATTTTATTTGTTGGACTTCTTTAGAGGAGGTCTGCTTTGGTTTGACCGTGATGGCCCTGAGGTTAATAGCAGGTAAACGCATTGGTGGCGTATATTTTTCACCATGCCATTGGCTAGTTATGATTACTTGTATGTTTTTAGAGATGGCATGGTAATTGTGCTATACTGTACCGTACTGACTGCACTGTGCTTTCGGGGACATTTGATCAGACGAGATGGCCTTGTGTGATATGGGGGGGGGGGACGGGGATGGGACGTCTTGTGCTGTACTTCGTGGTGAGATTGTGTCCTTCATGACTATCTCTCGTGCTGGTGTGAGCTTAATATTCTTGGAGGCCATCAAGGCATGACGCATGTTTGCTGATAGGAGCTTTGAACCTAAGCGATTTGGGAAGAAGCCATTTCTTTGAAAACGTTCTGGGTTATTCCAGAAAACATTGAAGTTGTCAATGAATTTCAAGCCGTGTACGAGACATGCAGCCCCTAACCATGAATTAAAATTTAGGAGTCGACTGAATGCTTCCTGTCCTCTGCGAAAGCATGCAATTGGTCCACTGATGGACACATCAGTGTTTGTGTACACAGACTGATGTTTGTCTAGTGTGTTCATTAAACGTGTGAAATCGTCTTTCAAAGTCTCTGTGCCAGTCTTCTTTCGCAGGATGTCAAACGATCCAGAGTGAATGACAATTTTTGTTATTCCTGGTCTGATTAGTGTTGGAAGTTTTTCGGCTAGCTCTTTCACAGTTGTATTGTCTAGACAGATATTTTCTGTGTTTGCCATCTCCACATACCTTGTTATGGAATCTCCAATCAGTATGCAGTCTATTTTCTGTGTGAGGTTAGCATTTTTCTTTCCAACAGTTTTGGGGCCGTTTGTTTTTGGGCTAGGCCTAGTCTGCTGGTTCTTTCCACAGTCCTGTGGCCTTGGTGAAGCCTCGTTAGCCTTCATGTTAACGCTGGTCCCGTACCTTCGGCGTTGGCTACCGCGACGTTCTCGGCGCATGATAGTCTCTTCGCTGTTAGCCGTTCGCTCGGTCTGGGTCGTGTTTGCCAGCCGTGTCGCTAGTGGCTCTGTTTTCCTCGTCGTCTCGTCGTTAGCGTGTGCTTCGCTAGCATTAGCGTGAGCTCCGGCATGCCAGCTGTTTGCTTCGCTAGTGTTAGCGTGAGCTCCGGTATTCTTGCTATTAGCGTCGTTAGCGTGAGCTCCGTTACGCTCGCTGTTTTCTTCGTTAGCGTTGTTAGCTACGCTTCTATGTCTCTTTGCCTTGGGTGTTGATATGCGTGTTTCCGAGAGTAGGTTGAAACTATTTCCTGGCGGTACCGGGGGTGAGGTCCTGGATCGTTTATTTCTCCTTTTATCCTTGTCGGTGATCCACTGCTTTGGTCTAGCTCCTTGGTTGTGCCAAGGACCGTCTTTTGGGTGGTGCTGTTCTGTAGTTACTAGCAAAGGCCAGTTCTCAATCATGGTATTGTTGGCTATATTTGTAGTAGCTTCATAAATAGAGTCAATGAGTTGCTCATCCTGCTGTATTTGGTACAGGGTAGAAACCCGAGCCTCCAGCTCTACAATCCTCTTTCTCATCTCCAAGCAATTAGTACATTCTGTGGGAGAGCCGAGTCCCGGCATCTTCCTTTATTTCTTTTCAGGTTAGGCTAAGCTGAAGCTAAGCTAGGTACTTAGCTGGTGGTGGTGGTGGTGATGATGATGATGATGGTGGTGGTGGTGGTGATGGTGGTGGTGGTGGTGGTGATGGTGGCACGGGGCAGTTCCGTTGCCCTGGAGCTGTGCTATTACTCACACTGTCGTCTTCCGTCTCGTTAAAACTCAAAATAACAAGGAAAACCTTCCTCGTCTTTCATAAATATCCTTGCCTTCCGACATAGTCCTTTGTGTGTGGCTGATAAGACGGCTCGCTATTCCTCCCACGGAGAATCTTGCTACTCCTTTCGACTGTGGTAAAAAATCTGAATAGATAAGAAGATTCACAGTTCTGGAGAAGTACCATAGGAATTGGGAGTTAACGTACAGAGTAATTAAAGTTGAAAGGGCTGTAATAATTCATTATAATAGCGATAGGCAAAAGCAGCGGAGCGGAGCGACAGTAAAAGCAGCTTGCTTTGCTGAAGCAGGAAGTTAATATACTGAAGTATATTAAGTTAATATAAAACCATATAGTCACATTTTAGAATACAATAGAATAGAATTTTAGAATACAACTAGAAACACTGTCCTGGCCTGCTTCTAAGTTCAGTGGCCTGAACCTTTCTTTGGAGATAATAAATAATTGCATATAATGTTTAGATGAGGACAAATCATGCCTCTTTTCCACAGTAACAGTGATAAGATATGTATTGTATGTTGAGCACACAGACAGTCAAAGAGAATTCACCCAGAGGACAATAAAAGACAAGTGGGAAATTAACATGTTTTATGTTTGCAGGAACCGAAGAGGCAGACAGATTTGGCTCTGAGGCGAGATGCAGAGCAGTGCAGACACCCAAATTGTATCACAAAAGACTGAAACTCCAATGATTTGTATCTGAACACAGACAGGACACAGAGTGAGACCAGCTGCAGTCATGTAAATTGAGACCCCAAAATAATCTACATTTGAACACAAAAATCAGCTGAGGACGATTTGGAGCTGAAAGACAATGCAAATAGCAGAGAGGACTCTGACCACACCTAGAAACTCAACTTAGTATAGCAGGAATGCAATGTTTTAAAATGAACATACCCTTGTTCATTTATTTAACATGAATTAGACACAGGTGATGATGTTGCAGTCATGAAAGTCTACCTAATTCCCATACTAACAGAATAACTAACCAGTTGTTTTCATCGCTCTCTTTTCAAGAAGGCACACAAATTAGAGATATGAATTCTGAATAGAACCAAACAAAGTAGAAGTGCCCGAGATGAAAGATCAATGATGAAAACAACGTAACATACTATCTCCTCCTTCTATTCTCTGCTTATAACCAATAACTCCTTGCTATTTCAAATACTTTCCATGACTGCAAATATCAAACTGCCAAGGGGTACACAATGATTATCAACATGTACAAGGTGTACATTTACATTGGTCATTTAGCTGACGCTTTTATCCAAAGCGACTTACAGGTTCTATGTGACAGGACATCAGGAAGGGCACAACTCTATCAGCTGAGTAACAATGTTCATCAAAGTGTCGAGTGCTACAGTGTAGGATAGTTTATTAGGACAAGTGCATGACATTAAGGTTAGTTAGGGTTAGATTTATTTTTATCAGTTGCAAAAATGCACATGACATATTATAGAATAATTGAATTAATGCTACTTAAGAGTAGATCCACGTGTGCTCTGGATCCCCTCCCCACAGCCCTGGTGAAAGCCAACATCCGCACTATTGGTCCCCTCATGACCAGCACCATCAACCTCTGCTTGCAGGCTGGCCACATTCCGCCTGCCCTCAAAACTGCCATCATCACCCCCCTCCTGAAGAAACCCACCCTGGACCCAGAGGCCCTCGTCAACTACCGGCCCATCTCCAACCTCCCGTTCCTCTACAAGGTGCTGGAGAAGGTAGTTGCGAAGCAGCTCCAAGCACACCTCAGAGACAACAACATCTTCGAGAAGTTCCAGTCTGGGTTCCGCTCCGCGCACAGTACAGAGACAGCCCTGGTCAGGGTAACCAACGACCTACTGATGGCGGCGGATGCTGGAACCCCATCCATTCTGGTCCTTCTCGACCTATCGGCAGCCTTCGACACGGTGGATCATCCCATCCTACTGGACTGTCTCCACTCCAATGTCGGACTCCGCGACCTAGCCCTTGGCTTATTCCAGTCCCTCTTGGCTGGTCGGACTGAGTGTGTCTCCCTTGGAGGCGCAACATCCTCCAACCACCCTGTCACCTGCGGTGTCCCCCAGGGATCCGTCCTCGGCCCCCTGCTGTTCACCCTGTACATGCTCCCCCTCGGCCGCATCATCGGCCGGCACGGTGTGTCATTCCACTGCTACACTGATCACACCATCATCACCTTCATCACCCCCCACACTGACCGTTTGCCTGGAGGAGACTAAGGCGTGGATGAACCACAGGTTTCTCCAGGTCAACAGTTCCAAAACACAAGCCATGCTGATCGGTACCCCACACCAGGTCCGGTCAACCACCATCACCACCATCTCCTTCTCCGGTCAGGACATTCCCCTCTCCACCCTTGTCACCAACTTGGGCATGAAAATGGACCCCCACCTCACATATGAAACACACATCAAACACCTCTGCAAGACCTCTTTCTTTCACCTCCGAAACATCACTAAACTCCGCCCCTCACTCACCCTGGCAGATTCCGAGAAACTCGTCCACGCTTTTGTTTCCTCCAGGCTGGACTATTGCAATGCACTCCTCATCGGGATCCCTAGTAAAAGCATTAAAAAACTGCAAACCATCCAGAATGTCGCTGCTAGGATCCTGAGGGTGCGCAAATATGATCACATCACCCCCACCCTCAGATCCCTTCACTGGCTCCCTGTGGAACACAGAATTGAGTACAAGGTGTCCCTCCTCACTCACCAGTGTGTACACGGTGGTGCCCCTGCCTATCTCAAGGAACTCCTCACCCCCCAGTCCTCCTCACGTTCCCTCCGCTCCGGCACAGCCTACCTCCTCAAAGCCCCCAGGACTAAGCTGCACACCATGGGCGATCGCGCCTTCTGCTCTGCCGCACCCAGACTTTGGAATGCTCTCCCCATCCACCTGAGAGCACCACAATCCGTCAAGGCTTTTAAAAGGGGCCTAAAACATTTCTTTTTAACAAGGCTTTTGCCTGAATTTCTCTTTTACTTTTATTTTTACTTCTATTCATTTTATTATTATTTTTATTTTATTTTACTCTTAGGTTCTTCCATTTCACTGGTTGTTAGTCTTTTTAATTGTTTTATTCATTTTAAATTGTTTTATTCATTTAACTTTTGTCTATATCTCCTGTAGCACTCTGAGATTGTCACGAATATAAAGTGCGGTACAAATTGAATCCATTATTATTAGATGAGAAAATGAATGATTGTTTTTCATGCAAAATTAACTGGCTGCCTATAGATTTGTATTTCTTCGTTCGACTTGCATCACGTAACCCGGACCATCAACAAATCAATCTTAACTATATTCATAGGACATACCTGACTCCTATAAGATTGAACAGAATGGGACTTAAACAAGACTCCAGATGCTCCTTATGTACAAATGGGGATGAGGGTACATTTATGCACATGTACTGGGATTGCCCACCAGTTAAGATATTCTGGAAAGAAGTGTCCCAGCAATTATCAAATTTCTTAATTCTGAATATACCTGTACACCCCTCTGTATTGCTGTTGAATGATGTTTTTGAGTTTGCAGTCCCTATACAGCTAAAGAGATTAGTTTTATCTGGTATCACAGAGGCTAAAAAGCTGATAGCATCACGATGGTTTCAACCAGAAAAAATTTGCCGGAAGGTTTGGATTCTTACATATCTTGATGTGATTTATCTAGAAATATCTACAGCAAGAATTTTAGGTGTCAGTGAATCCAAAATTGCAATGTGGTTAGAAGTGGTGGAGAGAATAAAAGCTAGCATATGAATTGTAGTGCCTGGTTAGGAGCGAATGATAATGGATGGATTATCCAAGTGGGGGTCCGGGGGGGGGAGCGAGCGAGAGCATATGTGTGTAGGGTATTAGATAGCAAGTATTAGGTGTATATCTCGTATAATACATTTATTTAAATGGTGATTTCATTGGATGTGTACTGTTAATTAATGCTTGTATATCTAATTTTATGTTGTTATGTTTATGTGTATGTTTAAAAATAAGAAAAAAAAAATTGTATTTCTTCTCTATGCTAATATCGTGACACAGAGAGACATGTGAGGAAACCCAAAACATCTTCCCACTGATGATAAGGCAAATAAGAGACTCAAGGAGGATAGGTAAGTATGAAAATTCGCTCACCATCCTGAGGTAAGGTCAACTTCAATTTAACATCACAGACTATAAAGATAAAGAGCTATTTTGACTGATTCAAGACTTTGGCCAGTCAATTACAATTTTATTTAAAGCCTAATTGCTGTAAGATCTAGCTAGATACAAGATCTGATTAATTATAGTGATCTAACCTTCTTGGCATAAGGACTCACTGCTAATGCAATTGGCTTGCAATCCCTATTTCAATTAAGTGATTTTATTTACAATGAATTGAAGTAACCCTAAATGATTTTCCTCTTTAGCAGAAAGGCGTTGAATCATTTATGTGAAGACGTTTCTAAGGCACATTTTATCATCCTCAGATCATAGAGGAGTGACACGTGATTGACCTGAACCATGAACGACGGCGGAACCAGACAAGGAGGAACACAACCCAGAGACCAGGGCGACCCACGGCAACAGAGGACCACGAAGGACACCGCCAAGGAGCCGGGGGAGAGCCGCCATCCAACCCAGCCCACACGACACAGACGTCCCCAAAGGAAGGAGAGCAGAGACAGAAAGGACGACATGCAGCCTCACCCCGGCAGCCAAAACTCATCACCTATAGAAAGGAGCTGGAGCCCCCGACCATCAAGGTGGACATCCATGACAAGATTACCATCCGTGTGAGAGAGAGCGTCCTACTGACGGGCCACTACACCGGCAAACCCTCGCCCTCCACCAAGTGGTACCACGATGACGGAGAGCGGGGGACCGACCAACACAGCACGTTCAAGAACACCATACCGCCATGTCTCTGGGCCTGATGAAGGCCAAGCGTGAGCACAGCGGCAGATGGAGAGCAACACAGGCTCCGGGAGGGGAATCTGCAGCGTCCCCGTGGACGGCCACCCCACAATCATCGTCAAGAAGACGGACATCATCAGAGACCCATAGACCAAGAGAAACGCCTAACATACATTGTCCACCTTGTTATGTATTTCTTATTAATTTTATAGAACCAGTTGGTTGTTCCAAGACACCAAGTTTTGTTTCGACCAATGACAATATGCACCACAACAATATACTAGAACAATGCATAACGGTTATCATAATCACCTTTTATATCAGTTTTATATAAACCACTAGGTTAACGGTTAAATGTTTTTTTTATACATTAGCCACCAGGTTAATGCCTATTTATAAATCGTGTCCCTGATAATTATGCACACGATTTTGTGTTTTACCCTATGCACCACACAGAGACAGGGACCACATGTGTTCAATTAGTTTATTAATATGTATGTGTGCGACCATGATCTTATGTGTTTAATTGGTTGAGTATTAATGATGTTAACTCCCATTGATATTATGATGAAGACACATAGATGACACCTAAATGTCTGATTCACGACGTGAGCGACTGGAGGTAGGCCAAGATACACAGCTATAGCTTCTAATGATTATGTTATTTGTTGTTTGATATCAGAGTTGAGGACCACTCATTGATATAGGTATTTGAGTGGCTAAATCAGACCATTATTAATAAAAGAAAAGGGTGATATCTATTCCCACATCTGATATCAAAATAACACACAGACCTCAATCCAGTCAATCATGTCATGAATCATGTATGTAAATAATTCTATTTTAAACTGTTATGCCAACCACTAGGTCAAGGTTTTAAAATGATTTCATTCAATAATCCGGTAAACCAACAGATCACATTGGCCAAATTTTCATTATTTTTATTGTTTTCTATTTCATTCAGTATCTGATAACCGATGGGTTACATCGATCCCATTATTTTACCATGTATATTCACTTTTCAATATTTTACCTGTTCCAAATGATCCTGGTATATTATATATATTAATCTCACCCACATTATGAAGAGAAAAGTGAGTAACTGTGGAATAATATAATGATTCCCCAACTCTCTCATGTAAAGACATTCCCCTCCCCTTTCTCCCCTATCCTGTGTCCTCCCCCCACACCCATTTGACCTATCAAATGGGTCCCCCCCTCCTCCCCCTTTTTCACTATAAAGGACTCTCCCGAGTCCCTCAGCCATTCTCTCTAACTACTATTTGTACATTTCTATCTGTTTGGTTAATAAACCTTGTTATTAACTGAACCTCGGTTGACTGAGAACCTTCTTCTTCAGGATATCCACAATATCCCATAACATCCAAGATACGCTAAGTTTCAGATGACTCAGTTCAGTGAGGGAGAATATTGTGAGATGTGAATTGGAAGAATGCGCCAAAATGAGAATTAGAGACATAGACCCCATTAATATAAACCCACATAGCTAGAAAACAATGCTAAACACTGGAAAAGGCCATTTATAAGATAGTTCCCCTTTAAGTGGCGCAAATGATCACAGCTGAAAAATCCGGGCGTTGAGGAATGTCACCATTCTGAAACGTGAACACGCGTCCCCGTCCAGGTCATTTGCATACAAACCATGCCTCCGAAGCTCCTTATAAGGCAGCCAATAGGGCAGTGTGCAAATGAAATCGCAAAAAGTCAATAGTTAGACACACCTGTCCAGCTCATTAGAATGCAACTGATGATGGGCGGTCAGGTGGCGTAACGGAGATTGTGTTCGTCACCAAACCCCGGAGCGGCTCGATTCGCCTGTTCGAGTCCAGCTCACAGCTCCGGGGTTGTCACCAGCTTGGCTGGCCGTTCACACTAATACAATTGGCAGTATTAGAGGGTGGGAGAAGCTGGAGGGGTGGGTCCGGGTCGTTGTAAACAGCGACTCCTACAGTTCGGTCGGGGCGCCTGCTAAGCGCGGATAGGACCTGAGTGGGATAGTGTGATCCTTCCACACGCTACGCCCTCTCAATGAGAATCCGCGCTGCCAGGTGAAAAGAAGCGGTGATTGGCTGGACGTGTGTCGGAGGAAGCACGTGGTAGCCTCCACTCTCCCAGACCGACTGTGGGGGGTAAGTGCGCAGCGACCAGGAAGGGATTGGGAATTGGCATACGACTAACATTGGGATGGGAGAAAATCGGAGGAAAATGGAGGGGGAAAAAGATAACAAAAAAAAAAAATAAAAAAAATGCAACTGATGATGCAGCCGTGTGAAAATGGTGGCCGATATGCGGAAGCGCTTTGCGACCGATCAAAATGAGATTAGATTAATGTATTGTCATTAGGGATGTCCGATATTATCGGCCTACCGATATTATCGGCCGATATCGGCATTAAAATGTGATATCGGAAAATATCTGTATCGGTTTTCAATTTTTTTTTTTTTTTTACATTTCTATAGAAATGATGTCCGATATTATCGGCCGATATCGGCATTAAAATGTGATATCGGTTGATATCGGTATCGGAAATTAAGAGTTGGACAATATCGGTATAGGTAAAAAAGCCAATATCGAGCATCCCTAATTGTCATCATATATAATACAGCTCATGGTGCACCTGCCGCAACACACGCACGCGCAGTACTGTATAGCCTACGTGCGTAATGAATGAACGCAGTATAGGCTTATATTATTCTAATGACTTGTTTTATTAGGAGAGCAGCACAGATACTGTGCTGCCCGTAGTACAATCCACCATGCAGTCGGCCTTAATATGTGTACTGTACTTACTGTACGTATAGGGCAGAGCATATATAGTATCTACTAAATCCTAATGAAACAATTAGAATAATATAAGCCTACTGTTCATTCATTAGACACGTAGGCTATACTGTGTATGGCGCACACAAGACTTATGGAATATTAATGCAATCTATTTCCACGCGATTAGCTTTAGTTCTTATTTATCCACTATCATTTGCAGTGTTGGTGTAGTAGGCTACATAGTGTATTTCAATATCTGTTTTATTGATTAATGATATATTTGAAGGAATGCACGTTATAGCTATATCAAACAAATGTCTGTCCCATTGTACCAATCAATGGGATATATTGCATGTTGGCTATAACCTGCATTCTTTCAAATGTATAATTAATCAATAAAACTGATATGTAACAAATAAGAAATACAAATTCCACAGAAGGCATTACATAATTATTATTTTCAATCATTTCACAATAATTGCATAATTGTGTTTGAATATCCGAGTAATTAAAGTAATTATACATTTGTCCAAAATAACTGGTTCAGATATGGTTAATCCAGCTGCCCTGTGATCAGATGAATCCATATTATTTATTTTTCCGACATCAAATGCGTAATTTCTTATCGTACAAATATTGTCATATTTATTTTAATTATGATTAAGTCATTAATTCCAAGGAGGTCTGTAGGGTTGACATGAAGGAATCACTATGATTCCTCCCAAATAAAGCCATTAAGAACATGGAGCACACAGTCTGTCAAGTTAAGTGTGCTCCTCAGCACTCATAAATCCTGCTCTCAGCCACGGCCGAATCCAATCTTAGGGACGTTTGGGGAATCTCGGCCCTAATATGTCTCAAATCAACCTGAGAGCAAATTTCTTGTCGTAAATCCATTGGAGAATGAGACCCAGTGTCCCTGCTTCTAGCGGACAGTTTTCTCCCCTATAGGAGGCTGAGATTTGGCATGGAGGTCAAGTGTTTGTGTACGTGGTTGCAGCCATTACAGATTTGCGCTTGATATTGGCTCTTTACAGAAATGTCTTTATTGCTCAACATAATTCTCATATTAGAATAATTTGTCACATGAAGACAGTTGTCATTAGCAAATAGTTTGCTTTTCATTTAAATTTGCAGTGACATCATCACCACCAGCTGTTTTGTCAGCCGTTTCCCATTGTTTCCCACGTCCCTTGAATTTCCCTTCTTTATTTGCTTTCTTAAATGTCGCCAGAGGTTTGCCACAAAACTAATTTGCATATGAAAATATGAGTTTACGGCAAAGATACTCACTAGATATTTGCCACAGCTGCAACAGAATACAGATACAGAATGTAATTAGTAATATAATACAAATAAGAATAAAAAAAACGAATTAATTAATTTAAAAAATAATAATAAAGGAAATAAAAAAATGTATATTCAACATTGAAGATACAATGAATGGTTGTATTCATTCACATTCCCCCAAAAATACTCAAAGTAAGTTAAAAAAAATAAAAACATAAAATAGTTAATCACATCTAAGCACCTCGGCCTCAGTATACATCTTTAGACTTGGCTGTATAACACCTGCTGTCTGGTTGACAGTGCAGTAGCTGTGGTAGGCTACACTGAGGAGGCATGAGTATATAGTGTGCTAGAGATGAGAAAAGCCGACCAAGCTGTTTCCATCCTGCTAATCTGAGGAGATGAGATAATATCTAATTATTACATGGTGCTGTGGCATACATGGTACCAGTTGGCAGAGCCAGACAGATCATAAACACAGCAGCCATCTGCCTCCAATGCATTACACATATTGGAATACAACAGCACTAATACTAATGGATGTAAATAAACAGGAGTTGCCTGGTTGACTTATCTTGGTTGATATGTGATACCCCCCCCCCCCAAGCCTAAAAGGGGGGTGCCACCCTTTTTTAAGAATTCAGTCATTCACACAAACATAATGGTGAAGTGGCAGTCCCAGATTTACACAAATTTGGGAATTCTCTCTCCAATTCCTAGCTTTATGAGAGAGTGGCTGTTCCTAAATATCCACTGGACTGTTCTGGGACACAGGAATAACATAATGTGAAAACACACTTCTTCAATCAATATTTAAAATAAAAAAAAAATGAAAGAAAAAACATTAACCTTCTTTTTTTTGTATCCACTTTTTTCTCTCCTTATTTTCTATTTTTCTCCCATCCCAATTTCGTATTTCCAATAGACCTATCTCAAACCCTGCCCTCTTTTCTTGATCCTCCAATCACAACTGTCGCTTACCTCTTACCCGTCTTGAACGTTGCTCGACTATGCCTCCCACTGGTCGTCATAGGGAGGATAGAAGCCTTGCATCACGTGTCCCCTCCGGTACACAAGGAGGCAGCGTGTCTCCTCGTTTCACCAGAAAGCGCGGACTCTGTGGCGAGGAGTAACGCGTGGGAGGCTCACACTACCCCCGCTACTTCCTGTCTCTGTTGTGCAGGCGTCCCCCAACCGACCTGTAGGAGTCGCTGTCCACAACGTCCAATCCACCCATCGACTTCCACCCGCTACCTCTGCCAATTGAGCCAGTATGACGGCCGGCCCAAGCTGGAGGCAATGCCGACACCGGGATTCGAGACCGGAGTCTCTTGCATTGGTGACGGGCACAATCTCCGCTGCGCCACCCAGCCGCAAACATTAACCTTCTTACTGTATACTACCATGCACTCCTCCTACTATTCTAATATCTTATGTCTATGCACTCAACACTGCAGCACCCAAGTTTCAGCACTGTTTGATGAACAAATTGTTACTCAGCTGAAAGAGTTGTACCCTTCCTGCTGACTTGTCGTACAGAACTTGTAAGTCGCTTTGGATAAAAGCATGTAAATGAAACATACAACAAACAGTTCAAGGTCATAACAACGCTCCAAATAGAGACCCACTTAAAAGCGACATGCACTAATTCCGATGTAATGAAAGGAGGACAAGCAGCCGCCGGTGTCTCATGACCACAGCTCTGTCGTCTCAGGGCGTCACCTACTGTACTCAATCCCACAGAGAGTGACCTCGCCGCTCCACGGAACTGAAGGCTTCGGGCATTTGACCTACTGGAGCAGATACTGAACAGAGTGCTGGTTAAATGCTTAAAAGGTCAAAGTAAATAGAAATGTAATGTAATCAAATAAATAAAATACAGACAACAAACGGTTACATCCATGTGGAATATGTATCCCTGTCAGGGGTGTAAAACTTAAAAAAATAATAACGTTAAAATAATTAACGCATTGTGTATAGCATCAATATAAGAAGATCCAACTGCAAAGATCTGTCAAATTGGAACCGACATGAATGTAAGTGTGACCTAATATCTTAGCGTTCATTTTTTATTGCGTATGTATACTAAACTATTGCTCATGAATTAGCCCCATCACATACTAATTTGGAAAAGCACCAAAATCAACCTAATAGAATTTAATCGAACTGAACTGTGTTCAAGATATTATGATGCGTTTAACGTTTGCCTAAAAGGAAACAGAATTCAAATGAAATCACTATTGTTTTGAAACGTTGCACCCTGATCTATCATTAAGATGTATACATAAGAATTGATAAGTATCCAAGGAAGGAGGTCGACAACTCTCAGATGTGTGTGTGTGTGTGTGTGTGTGTGTGTGTGTGTGTGTGTGTGTGTGTGTGTGTGTGTGTGTGTGTGTGTGTGTGTGTGTGTGTGTGTGTGTGTGTGGTCAGTGTTGTGATGTCAGCATGTCTTTGCTGGCCGGCTAAAGCCCCCTGGCAGAAGAGGCAGGAGAGCTGGTCCAGAGACTCAAAAGGAGACATGTTAAATATGTGGCACATGTTAATGTGTCTGAACCCATAATCTGGTGTTAAACATGGCACCAGCACTCTAGCTGTCTGACTCTGTAATCAACAGGTTGATTTGGCTGCTTCCATTGTTTGTGTGTAGGCCCTATGGTAGGAGTTCCTGTGACCTCAATATGAATGAATGGCCATCTGCCATTGGGAATTAATTAGACCAATTATCCCCATGTTAAGATCTAGGTGAACTGTGTGTGTGTGTGTGTGTGCGTGCGTGTGTGTGTGTGGTGAGTTCACGCCAATGAGAGGAAAGATTATATGCATGTAAAAGGGCTCAGGAATACTGAATAAAGACTACTATAGACTAATACAATATACAGGAAAAAGTTAAACCGCCAGGACGACTGAATAACCAGTGCCAAAGAGGAAACACCAACAAAGCCAGCCAGACTGTGAAAGGAGTAGGCGTTAACCAAGGGGGAAAAAGGAGGGAGGGGTGGAGAGGTGGAGAGAGATGGAGATGGAGGGATAGAGGGAGATGAGTTAATACCCCCCACCCTGGATTAAATCTCTCACACTCTGAGCAGTGCCTGAGGTGGACTAACTTTACTACTGCTCTGCAAGGTGGGGCACGGGTACCTTCCAGGACCTCCACACAGACATCCCAAGGTATGTACACTGATTTTCGGTTCTGTTCAGTTCAGTTCAATTAACTTCAGCCCTGTGGACTGTATTTATTGAAGCTTGGGAGGATATCCATATAGGCTACAGTCAAACGTCAAAGTAGTAACCAGATAACTTTGGACCTTTTCGTTGTTATCATTGTTTTGAAATAGTTCAACGTGGAGGCAAAGATAAAGGTTTCTTTCTGCATTATCTTTTGAGGTGAACTCAACACTCAGTAGGTGACCAAGAGAATGTACCGCTCATAGTCCTCCGAGTCCTACAACAATGCATGCTGGTGCTTGTGAGGCTGATGTTTCCATCACCTTGGATTGTGTTTCAGGTTCCTGTTCACTATCGCAGTGTTGCAAACAGGCACCGTGTTCCACTCTCTGAGAAGAACAAGAGCATTAGGACAACTGCTGCTACTATGCGAAATGTGTCTTAATACACATGTGGACACTGATGTCAATTTACTGTGAATAGAAATAAACGAGAATATAGCTGTGTAAAACAGACTTCCCAACTAGATGAGCAATTTAGGTTTGACTATTATTTCTCAAAACACAAACAGTAAATATTTTGAAAATACATAGGCCTACACCTTGTACTGAGAAATAGTAATCCAACTTAGATCATGTGGGGAAATATATTTTATACAATGAATTGACTAGATCATCTGTAGGTATATCAAAAAAGGTGGGATAAAATAGTTTCCTGCAACACATGGCCACGAAGAACGTTTTGGCTCAATATAGGCTACATGTCATGTGAGAGTCAATTCAGTCAGCAGGATATTAATCTTTGGTTGAGAGAGACACTAAAGGGCATAGAAAGGTGAATACATAATTCATCAACCAATCAGCCATCAACCTTTTGTCGTATTGAGGTATACCAAAGGAAAATGATTGGCAACACCTTCTTTTCCCCAAGATAATTATGTTGCAGCTGATTTTTTGTTCCTTCAATATAAAATACAGAACTACAGTAAATGTTAGCTACCATCTATCCGCTAAGCTTTTGTTTTTTCACCTTTGTTTACTAATTGTGAGTGCTATAGTTTGTTAGAGTCAGCTTGTTTTCCAATCACAAATAACTGTGTCTTAAGAGCTTTTAATTCAGGGGATAATCATATCTTTAATGCAGCCTGTAGCCATAAATGGTGCCTGGATGGTTCAACATCTCAGCAGGTCTAAACGAAGGACTCCTGGATGAGAACACGCATACAGTTGAGGAAGCCCATGCACTTCTCATTTAGGTTGCGACACTTCTGTACCTCTGCCATCTGTTACTCCACTAAGCCTTGGGAATCACTGGGCTCAACGAGAACCGCAGAGACAATGTGGTTCAATGTGGGAGGTAGCATGGGTTGCAAGGTTTGAATGAGGAAAGAAAAGTATTGGTTAAATACAAAAATAAATAAATAAATCTGCTCAGGTTAAATTGAGATCTGAAAAAAGGTGAGATGTGTAAAAATATCTAAGATTTTCACATATAGTGACAGGAGAGCGATCTTTAAAACCTCAGGGACTGGACTTGAATGTCATCTATAAGTCAAACCACTTAACTCGTACCGTGCTTGAACATAGAGAGTCCCCTATTTCATTAAATCCCATTCAGATTAATTGAAGGGACTAGGTCTCTGTTTTGGACCCCTGAATTCAATCTACAGTTGACATCTGAGTGATGTACATAAATAATTATAGCTTCTGACAGCCAATTTATTGTTTTGAAATTGGGAGCATTGACACATTGAATGCCATTGTTCTAATACAGTTCAAAGGGCAACATTCTGAACCTTTACCTCAGTCATCGTTTGATTTTAAATATATAAAGGACAAGCTAAGTGAGGTAATTTACCTGCAACACAGGGATCGGGAGGAACTACATTTATTCTGCTAAATGCCTCTCAATTTAGAAAAAGGTAGGCCTACCTGTTCTCAATCTCATCTTGCAACTCAGTGAATGGTTTTTAAAATGGCTTGGCAGCAGGAGAGGGAGAATTTTAAATATGGCATGTGCACTTATCTTTTTTTATTGAATATTGCATTTTTCTTGGAATAGACTGATTGTAACACATTATGTATCGTGCACACCCACAAGTACACAAATGCATGCATACAAAACACACGTGTGCACGCAAACACAGAGAACTGCAATCTCTCTCTCACACACACACACGCACACACACACACACACACAACTATAGTTTCAAGTTCAAGTTTCAAGTTTCTTTAATAGTTGTCATACAGAAGTACAGATTACTTTTATACAAAATGCTTCTTACTGTTACGCTCCAGAGACTGTGCTAGACAAGATAAGTATCAAATAACATAGTATAGTGTAGCACTTGTGTTAATAACACTAACAGCGGTTTGCCACGGGCACAGTTCTAGGTTCGAATGGGACGAGGAGTAATATGCACAATTAGAAGAATAGTAGACCAGAGGCAGAGTTATAACAATAACCGGTGTTTTAATTAAAAGCGCGCTAGATAAACAGTAATAATACATACATACGTAAAGTACAAATTAAGCTTTGAAGTATCCCTTTTAGGTTAGGTCAGTAACCTCTCCTTGCGGGAGGGTTAGGTCGATATCAAGGCCTAGGTCGATTGGATCAACACATTGGGGTTCGTTCAGACGTCTCTGAGGTTATCATCGGTAACTCTATATTAGTTTATCAGGGAATGCAATTACCTTATTAGGTGAATTGGCCCTTTAAACCCTTTTTCTTTACAGGAAGTGATTCAGCTATAATCGATATGTCATCTAGAATGTTCTATTATGACATCACCACAAACAGGAAGTGATTCAGCTATAATCGATATGTCATCTAGAATGTTCTATTATGACATCACCACAAACGGTCTAGAAGGTTCTATGTTCTAGAAGGTTCTATTATGACATCATACAGTGGTTAAGCATTTACCCTCTAATTCTTATAGGAGAATATCTGTATCCATATATCAAGTTAAATCAAATACAAAATACAATATCAAAATAACACAAGATGAACGGGATCGACTCCCTTGGAAGTCCTTGTAGTCTCGTTCAGTTCAATCCTACCGGACTGTTAGTTGAGCAATAGTTGAGCATCAGGCTGGCATTAGTCTGGAGGTATATCAAATGTTCCGGGGTTGGCTCGCCATCGGGTATCGATCCAGCTAGGCACACTTGGTGATGGGTGGTCTGGACCATAGATATCTATAGAACACTAGATAGCTTAAGGCGGAGTCACCAGTGTCACTGAACCGCCGCCATCTTGCTCCAGTTAGCCTCGAGTGAGAGTGAGTGAGCTGCACAGACAAAAATACTCATAACTCGCTGAAATATTGACAGATTTACAAACGGGTTGGTTTGCTATAAACATCAAATATGTAGTTATGATACTGCATACTTATAAAAAAGAATTTTTAAAGATGTTTTTTTTACAAACCGCTTGAATCATAGCCACGTTAATGCTTGTAATAAACCAAACCGTTTGTATATCCGTCAATATTTCAGCGAGTTATGAGTATTTTTGTCTGTGCAGCTCACTCACTCTCACTCGAGGCTAACTGGAGCAAGATGGCGGCGGTTCAGTGACGTCGCTCTCCATTGGCCGGCAGCGCGGGCAAGCTATCTAGTGTTCTATATATATCTATGGTCTGGACTGCTCCGGGATGCTGGTTGAGACTTGCTGCTTCCAGTCGGTTGGTTAGTCCGGTCCGTCTGGTCAATGTTGCTGGTTCGGAGGTCGAGGCGGAAAGAGAGCTGGCTGTTGAAGAGCTAGCTGTTTTTATAGGAAACCAAGATGTTCCGGAATGTTCTATATGACATCATAGGATGACATCACAAAGGTTCCAGAACCTTCTATCATGACATCATACGCTGGTTCTAGCCTGTTTTACGTTCTAGAAAGTTCTCATCTACTAGCATTAACTATTTATGTTCCTATGATAGTTATGAATAGTAACCCTGGGTTACATTAGCATGTAAATTAGAAGTAGAAAATGAGGTCACAGTGTTCAGTATAGACATATGTACAATGTTCGATGCAGAATAGACGTAACTGCGTTACCATTTAATATACAATACTATGCAGTGTACTAATATACAATACTATATAGTGCAAAGCAGAAATGGGATAAGGTACAATTTAGGTACAATTTACAGTAAGGTGTACGAGTTGTAGTGCAATCCTTTATCAATAAATATAAATATAAAGTGTGGGGAGTGGGTGCTACAGTGTGTTTGTTTAAAGTGAGTGTGTGCGTGTGGATGTGTGTGCTGTGTGCGTTTGATGGTTGTTGCATAGTGTTCATTGTTCGTTGAGCGGCCTGATGGCCTGGGGATAGAAGCTTCTTCTGAGTCTTTCTGTGCTCGCCTTGAGACTCCGGTATCGCTTGCCTGACCGCAGCAGTTCAAAGAGGCAGTTGTTCGGGTGACTGGAGTCCTTAATGATTCTCTTAGCCTTGCCCCTGCACCGCTTGTTGTAAATGTTCTGGAGGGTGGGGAGCCCCCCTCCAATTGTGCGTTCGGCTGAACGTGTCACTCTTTGTAGTCTGCTTCGGTCTTGTGCAGTGCTATTCCCAAACCAGGAGGTGATGTTGCCAGTCAGGATGCTCTCTATTGTACATGAGTAGAAGTTCTTAAGGATCTTCTGACTGACTTGGAACTTCCTTAGGCGCCTGAGGAAGTAGAGGCGTTGTCGTGCCTTCTTCACAACACTGTCAATGTGTGTGGTCCATGTCAAGTCCTCGGATATGTAGGCTCCGAGGTACTTAAAGCTGTTCACTCTCTCAACCGGTGCCCCGTCGATGCTGAGGGGGCTGTAGTCCTTGACCCCCGACCTCCTGAAGTCCACAATCATCTCCTTTGTTTTGCTGACGTTCAGGGAGAGGCTGTTTTCCTGGCACCATCCCGCCAGGACCTTGACCTCTTCCAGGTAGGCCCTCTCGTCGTTTGCAGAGATCAGGCCCACCACCACTGTGTCGTCAGCAAATTTGATGATTGTGTTGCTACTCCGCTGAGCCACACAGTCGTGTGTGTACAGGGAGTAGAGGAGGGGACTCAGAACACAGCCCTGGGGGGCCCCTATGTTGAGGGTGATGGATGAGGAGGTGCAGTTGCCTGCTCTCACCACCTGGGGTCTGCCCGTCAGGAAGTCCAAGACCCACTGGCAGAGGTCATAGTTCAAGCCCAGGTCCCTGAGCTTGGCTATGAGTTTGGAGGGGACTATGGTATTGAATGCCGAGCTGTAGTCGATGAATAGCATTCTCACATAGTTCCCCTTCCTCTTGTCCAGGTGTGATGCTGCTGTGTGCAGCACATGGGCTATGGCGTCCTCCGTGGACCTGTTGGGGCGGTATGCAAATTGCATATAGAGAGAGTACGATAGAAGCACTGGGTTTTAGCTGCGCATTACATGTCTGCCATTTTAGATTGCCAGTATGTACCATGAAAGACATGTTCCTGTGATTAGAGATATCTCATTACACTAGACTAGAGAGACACTAAGGTCAAAAGACTAGCCAGCCAGGGGGTGTTACTGATACATGGACAAAATGTCCATGGGAGAACTGAAAGCACAGGACATCTAACAGGAGAAGCTATGTATGATAGAATCCTAAAGTCTATTTGAATATAATCGAGTCTCCATTACATTAAACACAGTATATATCCATTAAAAACGGGCCGGTCCTGTTCCAGGGCAATCCCTGTATTAATCCCCAAAGCCAATTAATGAGTCAGTTAATCCCCTGGAGGGCTCCACACGGAGCAATCTACTGCCTACACTCTACCGATCAATACTGCTATTAATTAAACAGAAAATAGACTGAGGTTCACTTGACTGTGTAAAGTAGTGAAATCTGGTCCACATGTCACTGGGGCAAGTGTGCCAATCCTTGGCTATAGGTATACAGGGTACATTACCATGACACATGCTAAGGTTACTGGTCAGGTAGGCATCCGCTCACTGGGTCGTGAATGTTTAGGAATGTAGGAATTTAGGAAAGTCACCACTGCGACACATTTATCTAACCTCTGCTGTTTCATTTACAGGGTCTGTTCCACTCTCCAGCTGCACTAAGGATGAGAGAGACAACAGCACTCCTATAGGATAACAATGTGCATTCTCTCACACAACCAAGGAGGATAAAACCTTCAACCCAGAAACTGTAACCCCCCCCCCCCCAAGTGATCTGTGTTCACTGAGTGGTGGGAAATCTGGTTCTAGTCTTATTTGTTATCTTCAACGGTATAGTTACAACAAGAAGGATCAACATAACATCACAGGTGTGAGGAACATGAGGACCTCTCTACCTCTACACCTTCCCGGCTCCTCCCTCCCTGCCCTCCTTCTCTCTATATCATCGCTCCTCCTCTACCCTGTGTCTACCAGTGCCATACCGGGGTCCGACTACGACTACGGAGCCCACCCACGTTTCGTGTGCACACCCATCCCCGCGGATGCCGACCCAGCCTGCTTTCCCCCCGGAGGGCCGGGTGTGGGGGGGTCAGGGCCCGGCGGGCCAGGGCACCACGGCCCACCAGGGGTGCCTCCTAAAAACGGCTGGTGGGGGATGACGGAGGAGGCCAAAGCCACCATTCTCCATCTAAGGGAGAGCCTGGTCCAGCAGAAGGAGACCATCCTGGACCAGAGGGAGACCATCAGGGAGTTGACCGCCAAGCTCACCCTGTGCGAGGGCTTGGGACGGAGCGTGAGCGTGCACGACGACCACCGCGGCTCGCCCTCCCATCACGGCGGGCTGGTGGGCAGTCACCCCGCTTACCCTGACAACGGGCACTATGGCAACCAACAGGGTCAGATACCGGAATCACCGAACTACCACGGGTCAGACGGAGGTCACAGCAAAATCCCGGGGAAGGATAAATACGCGACACCAGGGGACGTGACATCATCGCCGGAGCAGACGGAGAGGATGCTGCAGGCGCTGAAGGACAGGCTGGAGAACCTTCAGGTGAGGAGCTAGTGAAGTCTGTTGAACTGAGAGGGGGGAATAAAAAAGAGAAAAGAGAGAATGCTACAGAAAAGGAAAGAAAAAGATAATGAGTTAACAAAGGGTACAATATAACTGAAACATGACAGGTCTACACAGTATGTCCATGAATGGCTTTTCCTTCAGTTGATGTAGCCATGCTGGTGTCAGAGCACTGTTTGATCAAATAAACACAGCAGCTGGAGCCCAAAAGCACAGCACCCAAGACATATTCATGACGTATTACCTCATGTTAGGTATACTCCTGCCAAGGCCCTTCATCAAGGTACTGGCATTACAATTGGAGTTGGGTGACACACTGTGTGGCCTACTGCTCAAATCAAATCAAATTTATTTGTAAAGCCCGCAATCACAGTTAATGTCCCCATGGGCCGGACAAGTCTTCTTTAAACACAGAAGAAACATAATAAATCAAGAACAAAAAACCCACCATGAAATCCAAAATAAATGTTAAATACCGGTAAAGAAATGCAACACTCCCAGACATACCACAGCGAAGGTAAGGAAAAACTCACTAAAAACCTGGCAATAGGAAAAAAGCACCACACGCAATGTGGAGGAGAAAAACCTTAGAAAGGCCGTTCAAGGGATGTCGGTGATAGTAGTGTTGCTATGGATGATCGATGGGTGGAGAATAAAACAGGCGAAATAGTTGGTATGTATGTACATATACATGTAATAAAACACAAATATGTACATGCAATAGCAACTGGGGTGCATAAGAAATTATTTTCAAGATTTAAATAGAATAGAGCTCAAATCAACAAAAGAGAAAGCATAGGGAAACAAGCGCTAGTATGAAAATAGGATAAAGGCTAAATGTGAAGGCTCGGAGCTCAAAGTATCAGTCATATTCCGTTTGCACATGAGTATGTATTCCGTTCTGACCCATTGGTCCTAAAACAATTCTCCAAAAGGATTGTTAATGACTTCTTCTCTTCTTCTTACTGTACTGTAGGCAAGAGCATAGATATATATATAAAGACTAGATGACTCACCCGCGCGGCTGGCCAACGGAGACCGACGTTGCCACAATGTTGCCCACTCATAACATGAATGTCTATAGTGCATGTACTATTGAAATAACCATAGCTTGCTCAATTTTCAACCGTTTGGTTTGTTAAAAACGTCAGAGATTGATTGATTGAATTGCAGAATGGGTACAATACAGTACAGCTCAATACACACAATTGTTAAGGGGATGCAGACCAGAGAAAGACTTTCGTCTTGTTTACATCAGGGTCCCCCATTTTCAATTCATCAGGACATATATGACATACATGACATACAGATATACAGTACTGCTACATCTATACATTTATGACATACCAGATTTGCAAATACAGTACTGTTTGTGATACAAAAAGAGTCCAGAAAAGAGTATATACATTTGACGTAGAAACTGTACATTGGGGGGGGGTTGGGTAGGTGGGGTGGGTGGGGGCTGTATATTGGAGGTGGTTGGGTGGGGGGGTTGGGCAGGAGGGGTGTGGGGGGAACACTGTACAACTGTACAAGCAAAACTGTACATTGGAATATTGACAACCATACTTGGTAATTTACTGTACATTGTTGGGGGTTGTGTTCGGACATTTACATGGGCCAGTTTCGAATTGCAGTCTCCCGTAGGTGTTCTTTGAGAGTGTTTTTCAAAGTGGGTAGTGATTCACATTCCTTTACAGCTTTGGGTAGGGTGTTCCACATTGATGTGGCATAATTGATGTGGCATAATTGCATAACTACGAGATGTAGTTATCATACTGCATACTTATAATGGACTTTCATATGAAAATAAATAAAAATTCTTCCAAGCAACAATCATAGCCACGTTAATAACGTTTGTAATAAACCAAACCGTTTGTAAATCAGTCAAGATTTCAGCGAGTTAAGAGTATTTTTGTTTGTGCAGATCACTCACCTTAGGCTACGTGTCCACTCAAAGGCTTTTTTTCAGGCGGACCGCTTTGAAAAAAGAAAAAAAAAAGCTTCGAACGTTTTTCTGGGTCTCCCCAGAGCTCGCGCCAGCCGCTGCTCCGCCCCTTCCTCGATGAGTCACATTGATGAGCGCGCTCCTTTCCAAAATTTGAATGAGCAGTAGTTAACTGTAGCAAGATGGCCGCCGGTGAACTACGCGGGAGACTCCGCCTTGCGTCATCAAGTCTTTATATATATCTATGGGCAAGAGAGACACTTGGTCTCTAGGTCCCCTTCCTGTTTCTGGCAGGTTGACAGGATATGGGGCAGTAGCACAAAACGGGAGCGGACATGATGTCACTGCCTGAGCTGGTGGGCCCAGGGATATAGAGCACAAGGTTAATGGGTCCAGTAACTTGTGTTAAATGGATTTGGCACAATTTATGGTGGACTTCGACCGGGTCTAGCTTTCTGTTCATACATCGTTTCCGCCAAATATATCACTCTGCGTATTTAATTAAATACATCAACCTATTTACCCATTCATCTATTATTAACCTTAATCTCTATTCATCTCTCCCGGCTCTCGGGACTGTGAGAAGAGACAGGTGCCAGGGGGGGGGGGGGGGGGGGGGGGTCCAGGTCTGAGATCAGTGTCGATTATGGTGATCTTCACCGATGGCTGGTAACCAGGGCAGGATTACCTGGAGGGAAGAGACAGACAGACAGACAGACAGACAGACAGACAGACAGACAGACAGACAGAGGCAGATACAGGAAGACACATACAGTACATGAATAAATGGGCAAGAAGCAGATACAATAAGGTGGGTTTTACCACATAGTCTTGCCCCCGAGAGGAAAGATGAATAGTTCCATAATAAAGTAGGGAACGTATAATATCATGATGTTGTCATCCGTCTCGTTGGTTCAGCAGAAGAGGAACACATCCACCACCTACTCCAGCACTCTGAAGGAGCTGCTTCAGAGGAAGATCGACACTCTGGAGCAACAGCTGCATCACACCGCCGCCCTCAGCAGCCCCGGTCCCCGTGACCACGACGACAGCGGTCCCCATGACGACGACGACGACGACGACGACGATGCTGACGACGACGATGACCACCATGATGACGATAGTGACGACAGACACCCAAATGACCATGATGATCACCGTGACAACGGACACGACGACGGCCACCATGACGACAGGAACCGTAGTGACCATCACGACGACAGCCGCCATGACAGTGACGGCCACGATAATGGCGGTGACCATGGCGACGGTGACCATGGCGACAATCACCATGACAACAATAACGAAGCAGATAGCCATGGTTACCTTCCACGTGCAGGATACCTGACTTCAGGGCTGCACGCCAGCACCAAGCTGGAGTCGATGCTGAATCAGCTGCACCTCACAGGTACACAGGCAGTCTACTCTCTAGTCTACACTGATCTGCTGCTACTAGTGCACACAGGCAGTCTACTCTCTAGTCTACACCGATCTGCTGCTACTAGTGCACACAGGCAGTCTACTCTCCAGTCTACACTGATCTGCTGCTACTAGTGCACACAGGCAGTCTACTCTCTAGTCTACACTGATCTGCTGCTACTAGTGCACACAGGCAGTCTACTCTCTAGTCTACACCGATCTGCTGCTACTAGTGCACACAGGCAGTCTACTCTCTAGTCTACACCGATCTGCTGCTACTAGTGCACACAGGCAGTCTACTCTCTAGTCTACACTGATCTGCTGCTACTAGTGCACACAGGCAGTCTACTCTCTAGTCTACACCGATCTGCTGCTACTAGTGCACACAGGCAGTCTACTCTCCAGTCTACACCGATCTGCTGCTACTAGTGCACACAGGCAGTCTACTCTCTAGTCTACACTGATCTGCTGCTACTAGTGCACACAGGCAGTCTACTCTCTAGTCTACACTGATCTGCTGCTACTAGTGCACACAGGCAGTCTACTCTCCAGTCTACACTGATCTGCTGCTACTAGTGCACACAGGCAGTCTACTCTCTAGTCTACACCGATCTGCTGCTACTAGTGCACACAGGCAGTCTACTCTCTAGTCTACACCGATCTGCTGCTACTAGTGCACACAGGCAGTCTACTCTCTAGTCTACACCGATCTGCTGCTACTAGTGCACACAGGCAGTCTACTCTCTAGTCTACACTGATCTGCTGCTACTAGTGCACACAGGCAGTCTACTCTCTAGTCTACACTGATCTGCTGCTACTAGTGCACACAGGCAGTCTACTCTCTAGTCTACACTGATCTGCTGCTACTAGTGCACACAGGCAGTCTACTCTCTAGTCTACACCGATCTGCTGCTACTAGTGCACACAGGCAGTCTACTCTCTAGTCTACACCGATCTGCTGCTACTAGTGCACACAGGCAGTCTACTCTCTAGTCTACACTGATCTGCTGCTACTAGTGCACACAGGCAGTCTACTCTCCAGTCTACACTGATCTGCTGCTACTAGTGCACACAGGCAGTCTACTCTCTAGTCTACACAGATCTGCTGCTACTAGTGCACACAGGCAGTCTACTCTCTAGTCTACACCGATCTGCTGCTACTAGTGCACACAGGCAGTCTACTCTCTAGTCTACACTGATCTGCTGCTACTAGTGCACACAGGCAGTCTACTCTCTAGTCTACACTGATCTGCTGCTACTAGTGCACACAGGCAGTCTACTCTCTAGTCTACACTGATCTGCTGCTACTAGTGCACACAGGCAGTCTACTCTCTAGTCTACACTGATCTGCTGCTACTAGTGCACACAGGCAGTCTACTCTCTAGTCTACACCGATCTGCTGCTACTAGTGCACACAGGCAGTCTACTCTCTAGTCTACACTGATCTGCTGCTACTAGTGCACACAGGCAGTCTACTCTCTAGTCTACACTGATCTGCTGCTACTAGTGCACACAGGCAGTCTACTCTCTAGTCTACACTGATCTGCTGCTACTAGTGCACACAGGCAGTCTACTCTCTAGTCTACACCGATCTGCTGCTACTAGTGCACACAGGCAGTCTACTCCAGTCCAGTGGTTCCCAAAGTCGGGGTCGCGACCCAAAGGTGGGCCGCGAGATGATTTAAAAAAAGAAAAAAAAAAGAAAAAAAATGTTTATGTCAGGTCACTGAACTTAGAAGCAGGCCAGACAGTGTTTCTAGTTGTATTCTAAAATGTGACTATATGGTTTTATATTAACTTAATAAATAAACAAAAACGAAAAATCTACTTATTTCAACGAACATTTCAAACTAAATAACAGATTATGCACATAAAACGCTGAAAACAACCGAAGCAACAATAGTATTTTAATGAGGCTATTATTATTATCATTATTATTTTGCAACAAGTTAGCCCTCTCATAAATAGCACATATAAATGAATAACTAAATTGAACTAACTTAATAGGATTGAAGTGATATTTGGCTAAAAAAATCGGTCGCCTGGCAAAAAAAAGAAAATAAAAAAAAAAGCCTGCCGATGTGCATTGGGCCGCGGCTCTCTGACGCCTTATTTTCTGGGTCCCGGCCTGAAAAGTTTGGGAACCCCTGCTCTAGTCTACACTGATCTGCTGCTACAGTCACACTAGTGCACACAGGCACTGATAGTAAGTGATCATGAGGTGCTGAATATCCTATTCAAAACTGAAATTATGACATTGCCCTTTTTAACAGGTTCCCGCAGGAAGAAACTGAAGAAGAGTCCCGATGCCTTCCAGATCGGCTTCCCCATGAGAACAAACTACATGTATGGGAAGGTGAAGAGGACTCTGCTTCATGAGATCTTTGCCTTGACCCTGTGTATGTGGATCAAAGGAGGTGCAGGGGCTGGCCTGGGGACACCTTTCTCCTACTCTGTGCCTGGACAGGCCAATGAACTGGTGCTCATCGAGTGGGGGAACAACCCTGTGGAGCTCTTGATAGATGACAAGGTAAGCGAGAGAAAGCTTAACATACAGCGTAGAGCTGCTGTAGTGTTTGATTAAGCCCCGACTGACGGTGGTTGTGACTGAGCTCTAAGACTCTCCCTCCACCTGCCGTCTAAGCTGCTTCCACACCTTCCATGTGTCACGTCATTAAGAGGGATGGGTTTATAATAGGGGTGAGTGGTACAGTAGAACCACTGAGCTACTTCCTAAGTAAGGGGCAACAGTGGCTCGGGGAGGTAGAGCAGTCGTCTGGTAATCCAGAGGTTCCCGGTTCGATTCTCGAAGTGTCCTTGAGCAAGACACTTAACCCCTAATTGGTCCCGATGAGCACGTTGGCACCTTGCATGGTCGCCTCCGCCGTCGGTGTGTGAATGTGTGAGTGAATGGGTAAAATGTGAGGAACAAATTGTAAAGCGCTTTGGATAAAAGTGCTATACAAATGCAGCCATTTACCATTTAAGTGTATGTCCACTATATTGGCCAGCATGCCACATTCAGTCTCTGGCTGATGGGTGAGATGAATGAGCAGCAGCAGGTAGAGAGTAGACATACTGAGTTTATAACTTCTCAGATGAAATGTGCCAGTAGGGGCTGTCCTTGACTGAAGTTCTTAATTGACCAATACTCCTAGTATTTTTGTTTATTTGGATCTCTTTTAGCTTGAAGACTGGTCTTCCAGGAGTCCATATATTCTGTTGACTGATCTGTAAAAGTGCATTTTCTGCATCGACCTTCTGCAAATGAATCCAACAATCCTGCTGAATTACCTCTTTGGGTTCATTAAAAGACAAAAGCAGATGTTTGAGATTGTGATGCTAGATGAGTGGTTATTATTTTACAGGAAATAATTCATTCAGAAGGAAAAACAAACAACAAACAAAAATCGAAATCAACTAAAAGAAAAGTGAACTAAAAAAGTCTTATTCGACACAACCCTAAGGACTGACTAGTCCACCAAGAGTGGATCTAATGGGGGACTGTATTCAGTATGGCTGCTCCCATTGATGATGTCCCTCAGTTATCCTAATCTACCCAGCATTTAACACATCCTCTTTTGCTGTTACTGTAGTTAGTGTTAGCGTCAACATTAGCTACCAAAAATTTGAGCTAACGTCAGCTTACATATTGCAGCTAACGTTAACTACTGTACTAGTGTTGGCTGTAACATTTGGTAGCTGACATAGCAGCTCTAATGTTTGGTAGCAATGGTTAACGCTAGATGCTTTGCATTGTGGGATAGATAGACACATTTGTATGGCTTCAACCATGGGGGCAGGGCAGCCATGCTTAGTGCAGTCTCTAATGTCAGTATGTACAGAGAATCAGAGATATACAGTAAGTTTACACTTAGTACTGTACACTTACTGTATATTTTTGGCTCTATATTTTAGAATGTATATCCCGAGGCGGCTGGGTGGTGCAGCGGACTAAGCGCTCGTCACAAACGCGAGAGACACTGGTATCGAATCCGGCTGTCAGCGTTGCCTCCGGCTTGGCCGGCCGTCATACTGGCTCAATTGGCAGAGTCAGCGGGAGGGAAGCCGGTGGGGTGGTATTCTGGTCGTTGTAAACAGCGACTCCTACAGGTCGGTCAGGGCGCCTGCACAGCGAGGGAGGGAGATGGCGAGGGTAGTGTGACCTCCCACACGTT
Organism: Notolepis coatsorum; assembly: GCF_963971535.1. NCBI lineage: Eukaryota > Metazoa > Chordata > Actinopteri > Aulopiformes > Paralepididae > Notolepis > Notolepis coatsorum. The sequence goes on from NC_140183.1 coordinate 84,910,132, forward strand.
ACACCTCGCCAATGAGGAAGCATCTGATAGACTTCAGGGCTCCCTAGACCGACCAGTGGGGGGCACATGCGAGCAACGACCAGGAAGGGGAGGGGGGAATTGACATAACGACTAAATTGGGATGGGAGAAAAACACAGAAAAACAGGAGGAGACTACTGCAACACACTGCTCGCTGGCCTCCCGGCCACTGCCACCAAGCCTCTTCAACTCATTCAGAACACAGCGGCCCGCCTGATCTCAAACCTACCGAAGTCGGCCCATGTCACCCCACTTCTTAGGGACCTGCACTGGCTCCCCATTGCTGCACAAATCCGCTTCAAGGCCCTCGACCTAGCATACCGTGCGGCAAAGGGAACTGCTCCCGCCTACCTCCGGTCAATGGTCTCCAACTACACACCCTCAAGACCCCTACGCTCTGCATCTTCTGGCCGCCTCAGACCTACTCCTATCCGAGCTCCGGGAGGGTCATCAAGGAGAAGCTGCCTATTCTCAGTCCTTGCCCCACAATGGTGGAATGAACTACCCACCCGAGTTAGAACAGCCGAAACCCGTCCAATCTTTCGCCGTCGACTAAAGACGCACTTCTTCAACCATTATCTGAAATTAAAAAAAAATTAAAAAAATATATCTAACCCTAACTAACCTTACCGTCATGCACTTGTCCTAATAAACTAACCTACACTGTAGCACTCAACACTTTGATGAACATTGTTACTCAGCTGATAAGAGTTGTGCCCTTCCTGATGACTTGTCGTACAGAACTTGTAAGTCGCTTTGGATAAAAGCGTTGAGCTAAATGACAATGTAAATGTAGGAGAAAAAGTGAAAAAAAAAAAAACAGAATGTATATCCCGAACCATATTTTATTCTTTATTCTTATTAGTGACTTTTGTTTCCGACTACCTACATGTTTACCGTTTACTGTGAGCGATCTGTAGTGCTGAATTTCCCTCTGGATAAATAAAGTATTTCTATTCTATGTATGTTTACCCTGGAAGGAGCCTCACCGTTCTCTCCACCCTGTCTCCTCCAGGCGGTGACGCTGCCCCTGTCTCTGGACGATGGAAAGTGGCACCATGTGTGCGTGTCGTGGTCGACCAGGGACGGGCAGTGGGAGGCCTACCAGGACGGGGTACGGCGGGGGTCTGGGGAGAACCTGTCGTCCTGGCACCCCATCAAACCTGGCGGGGTCTTCATCCTGGGACAGGAACAGGTACAGACGGAGGGAGTTGTCGTCATGCTTAGACTGCTACTAACACACTACTGGGGGCCGACAGTGGCTCAGGAGGTAGAGCAGTCGTCTGGTAATCCGGAGGTTCTCGGTTCGATTCCCACAGTGCGTTGAAGTGTCCTTGAGCAAGACACTTAACCCCTAATTGCTCCCGATGTGCAGGTTGGCACCTTGCATGGTTGCCTCTGCCATCGGTGTGTGAGGGGCCTTTCTCACTGACTACTCGGGGCCGAATCAGCGCCGGGTCGCGCCCAAAAAGGGGTGTGTCTGTCTGAGTGGGAACGCTCACCCCCGTCCCCGCCCCCCGCTGATTCGTCCCCGGGGGCGGTGAACCTGGGACGCTTGAAATAGGTGGTTTCGAGTGCGCGCCGGTGGGAGCGGGGGGCGTGGTGTACAAGCTTGTACCAAAACACGGGAGGCTTCTGTATCAACGTGCTGACACACACAGCGTCGTTACTGTCATGCTTCATGCTTGCTTGAATTTTGGGCAGATAAAAACACACGGCAACAACTGGACAATGTTCAAATGCATTTATTTCTATTAGACCAGTGGTGCCCAACCAGTCAGCCGTGGTCGAACAGGCTAAGCTTAGCGTTTGCCACAATGCTATACTATTATACTGGCATATTCCATTCACGTTAGCATGTAAGCTAACAAAATCAGCGCCGCTTTTGGTGTTCGTTGATGTTAGTTTTGTTTCATCAACAAATGAGAGGCAGAACACAGTGAATGTATCCGTTTTGTTTATTGCACGTTATTTGCTGAAAAATAAGTGCTACAGTGGCTATACTAGACTAGTACTAGGCTAAGCTAACTAGCGTTAGCCCTGGGAAACGCTCAAAAGCGAACTCTACAACACCATCCATTCGTGAGAAAAGGGGGTGGGTTATATTGACAAGGCTTGACAACAGAGGTTCAAATATAACTTCATATTTATTGGTTATTTGTTTTATTTTATATCAGCATCCAGTCTCCACCGTGTCTTCCCGTTTACATTTACAGGTTGAAAAAACCCTCAGCTCAGAACTAGGCAAAATCTGCATATGGCTCGCTGATAAACTATCATTACACATGGGCAAAACAGAGTCCATTCTCTTCGGTTCAAATAACAAACTCAGCAAGACCGACGGCTTCTCAGTTACAGTGGGTGACAATATTGTCACAAGGAAAGAAGATATTACATACCTGGGTTCCATCCTAGAGGCAAATCTTTCCTGTGACAAAATGGCATCCAAATGTAATAAAAAAGGTCAACCAACGAACTAGATTCTTGTACCGGATCTCCTCTCTGGTAAACAAGAATACCCTGAAGACTCTGGCAGGAGCACTCATTCAAGGGTACTACGACTATGCGTGCACCTCATGGTACCAAAGCACCTCAAAGGCGCTAAAAACAAAATTACAAACATCTCAAAACAAACTGGTCAGACTACTACTTGACCTTACTCCTAGAACCCACCTCACCCCTGCCCACTTTGACAACCTAGGATGGCTTAGAGTAGACGACAGAGTACAGCAACTTGCAATGGGCCTGGTCTACAAGATACAATACACGACCAAGGTACCCATGTACATGTCAAAATACTTCCCAAAGGTCAGTGAATACCACGATCACAACACCAGAGGGAGCTCCACAAATCATGTTAAACCCAGATTCGGCTCAAACAAGGGACTAAACACGTTTCGCAATTATGCCACATCAATGTGGAACGCCCTACGCACAGCTGTAAAGGAATGTGAATCGCTACCCACTTTCAAAAACACTCTCAAAAAACACCTACGGGAGACTGCAATTCGAAACTGGCCCCTGTAAATGTCCGAACACAACCCCCTCCAATGTACAGTAAATTACCAAGTATGGTCTTGTCAATATTCCAATGTACAGTTTTGCTTGTACAGTTGTACAGTGTCCCCCACCCACCCCTCCTACCCAACCTCCCCCCCACTCCTACCCAACCACCTCCAATGTACAGTACCCCCCCCCCAATGTACAGTTACTACGTCAAATGTATATACTTTTTTTCTGGACTCTTTTCGTATCACAAACAGTACTGTATTTGCAAATCTGGTATGTCATAAATGTATAGATGTAGCAGTATCTGTATGTCATATATGTGATAAATGTTACGATGAATTGAAAATGGGGGAGGTCTTCAACTTTATTTTGCACAAAATCTCACACGTCCAAAAACTCTAAACAGTTTCCCACACACTCATATTTATAGTTAGACTATTATTGGGTAAATGAGTTTCAATATAGTTTCAATATGGCAATACCAGTCATCGGGGACATTGAATCCTTGTGTTGTGTTAATTACAGCACCATGACATTATGTAAATTAAATAGCAACACCTTGTCTTATAGGGACTGCTACCATTGAGCTGTAATTAACACAACACAAGGATTCAATGTCCCCAATGACATCACCGGTGGCCTAATTCAAACTAATTTACTTGAAATAACTGTCAAACTAAATGAATGTGTGCAAAACAGTTTCGAATTTGTGTACGTGTGTGAGATTATGTACAAAATAAATCAGCAGTTTTAAGTGCCCCTTTAAGAGTAAAATAAGCTCTCTCTCAGAATCAATGTTGAATTGATGCGAGAATCAACCACAGGCCTTTTGACCATGATCTCCTCCCATTATCTACTGGGCTGTATGTAAGTGAAGGCCACAACGTTGAGTAAGTGGACTTTACCCTGCACCTCTTGTCATCTCCAGGACACTCTGGGAGGTCGTTTCGACGCCACGCAGTCTTTCGTGGGAGAGATCTCGGATGTGCAGATGTGGTCGCATGTCCTCAGTGCCAGCGAGGTGTCCAGCTTGGCCTCCTGCAGCAGCCACCTCAGCGGCGACGTCATCGCCTGGTCAGAGACGGAGGTGGAGCTTCACGGAGGTGTAACAAAATATCCCTTCGACCCCTGCCACTGAGGAGGTTGACCCGCGAAGAGCACGAAGGAGTCGTAGACGACATCAATAAAAGGGATACAAACTCGACAAATGTCCCCTTTATGTGACTCCCAGTGGGCCGTCCCTACGGGGGGGGCTTCAGCGTGGAGTGATCCCACCGATGCACCTGCTCCTTGTCCAACTCCAAAAGAATGCCTTCCTTTTAACTCCAGAGACATTTTATGGAATAATAAGCGTGAATTCGCGATATAGCTGCAAACCTTTTTGTGATAGGCCACTCCCATCACCACGCCCCACGCACACACACTCGCATGCACACACAAACACTTGACCTCCATGCCAAATCTCAGCCTCCTAGGATGAAACCTGTGGCTGCTAAGAGAGTTTTGTGGCCCGACCGACTGACCTATAGATATAGAGCAGCTGGTTGCAGCTAAAGCGTGAAATGTGTTTATATTTTTATTTTTATATGGACTTAGTTTTTTTCCCCAATTTAATGTTTTAGTTGAAGCGCACAACATTAAATATGACATATTGTCATACTGTTAATAAGACCGTCACTGTAGCTATTTGTCTATTAATGACATTAGCAGGCCTCGTGTGGGCGCTCTCCTCCACGTGGTGAAGTGGCATCGTTTTGCTCGGTTTGCTAGGTTTGAAGTGGTTAACAAATAGGTTTGGTTATCAAATAGATGCGTGTCGTGAAATAAGATTGTTTTGGGTTCTTTTTTAAAAGGAATTCCATGGAAGATATACAGCTAATTTACCAAAGAAATCATATCCATCACCCTTTTTCCTAATTATTAATATTATTAACTTAGACTTGATTAATTTATTTAATTTCCATTCACTGTTTTACTCTATGAAGGCCTGACTATGACCGTGGTTCGTACGGACATGTTTTACAGACTGCTGGGAAACACTACATGCACCCCTAGTAACATACTGTAGTGTTACCAGATCTACAATTCAATACAAAATACATGTTTAATTTTAAATAACCATTAACCTACCTATACTGTAAGTATATACTTACAACTAATTGTTTATGGAATGTAGGAATTCCTATACTTTTTAAAGTTATTTTCACTACATTAGCTTCATGTACTTGTGTTTGATTGAAAGTGTGTCGTTTACTGTATTGTATTGTGGATTTGAAAAATGTCCCGACTAATCTGGCCTTGACTGCATATTTATACTTGTAAATAAAAACTGAAATAGCTCATTACATTAGCCAGGCTAAAACTTGTACATTGCCATTATTTCTTGTTATTACATGGCGTTTTCACATTCGCCGAAATGCTTGCTTGTGATTGGTCAATAGCCCCCCGACAGCGGTCATTATTTTTCAATAATGACCGCTGTGGGACAATAATGACCGATGTGCGCAGCTGTTCGCAATCAAGCCCACATCAGTGCAGCAAATCAGACACACCTGCCGTGTCTGCACTGACAGCGGAGTGTGTGTAGATTATTTACAGCGGAGCCAGAACAGAGGCTGCCCGCGATAATAATAATCACTTTATTTGGGCTGACAGAGCCACAGAACAACTGCGATTTGTCAAATGAATTAGGTATATTGTTAGTAAGTTAGCCATGTAATAAGCGGGATAATGTATAGCTTTACTCGGTCATTGTCGCAAAATAATTGACCTTCACTGACGTTTAAAACACCTCGCCGAAGTGGCTCGGTATTTTAAACTACGTGTCGGTCAATTATTTTGCGACAATGACCTCGTAGCTATACATTATCCCTTACATATACCAAAAAGGATTTTGAAGGGAATCTGAAGAAATATTTGACACTGTAAATTAACTATTTTTTTAAACTAAGATACAAGTGTTGCTGTGGTTCCTCCACATCTCCATAGGTTTTCTATAGGAATCAGACACAGCTCAGTGAGCAGAGGTCTGACCTCTCTCCTCATCACTGATTGGATTAAGGACTATAATCCCAGTCTGTTGCAATCACAGCGTAATCTCTTCCCGACACGAGGACCCAGGTGGTTCACTGCTGCACAGGAGGATGCCATGCTTAGTTAAGCTACTAGTCCAAGACAGAAGGCCAATTCAACTTTTTATTGGCAGACAGATGTTTCAGTAAAAATGCCCTTCTTCAGCGTGCTTTCTGGTAATATAACAAACATTCTCGTCTCTGGTGAGGTGCTGGCAGCGTCCAAATTGCGAGCCGAGCACATTGTGATATTTGAACTTAACTACTCCCAACCGATTTCCGCAAATAAAAACACTCCAGTATCCCCTCCATCACCACGGCATTGTGACCATGGATAGTCATGTAATAAACAATATGACTTTGTGCATCAGCCAGGCCACTGTATCAAAATAGTAGACTACAGATACAAAGAACAGCAGCCAATGTGAATCAATCACTGAATTGACCGACAATAAGCACACAACTATATTTTAGTGCTACTGGAGGGGTGTGGTGAGCAGATAGAAACACAACCCAATGTAAAGGTTGGCTAGTTTTAAGAAACACACAACCCAATGTAAAGGTAGGCTAGTTCTATGAAACAACCCAATGTAAATGGTAGGCTTGTTCTATGAAACACAACCCAATGTAAAGGTAGGCTAGTTCTATGAAACACAACCCAATGTAAAGGTAGGTTAGTTTTATGAAACAACCCAATGTAAATGGTAGGCTTGTTCTATGAAACACAACCCAATGTAAAGGTAGGTTAGTTTTATGAAACAACCCAATGTAAAGGTAGGCTAGTTTGAAGAAACACACAACCCAATGTAAAGGTAGGCTAGTTCTATGAAACAACCCAATGTAAAGTTAGGCTAGTTCTGTTGACCACTTTTGACAAATAAGAACCATGTACACCAATCAGTCATCTCAATTCACTTTTTATTGTTACACAGTATTTTACTGGCACCCTTGTACCGTGGTTTTCATTTTTGCTACATTTACAGATGACCTATCCATCTTTACCTTGCAGTAAATAAAAATAAATAAATACAAAATAAAACAAAATGTCTGGAAGAGTTGGTGGTAGGGTTGTGGAGTCAGAAATATACAGGCCCAGTTTCTGTCTTCATCAAGGAGGCCCGTCTCTTTATACTGTAAAGGTGTGATGTCCCAACTATTTATTTTTGGCAACTTTGCACTTCAAGAATACCCAGTAAGTGTAGGCCCACACAGTGTCCATGTAATGTGCCAAAGCAGCGTTTGAGCACTAGTTCACTATTGTCATAGTAGTATATGAAGTTAGGACTTCATCGGTTTAGTGTTTTTTTCTTTTTTCCCCGTGATGTTTTTGGTAAGCAATGGAAGAGTAGAAGGCAATCCTAGATCTGTAACTACAAGGAACTTTACCATCTGCCTCCAACATTAAAACACCATCAGAATAAGAGAAAGGTCTGCCTCTAAGGTTTGCCATCACAATGGAGAAAAGACATGTGGTATAATCGGGTGAATATTAAGCCTACCAAATCCAGTATTTTGGTCAGAATCTCTCATCTATGTTGCTGGCAACAGAATTTACATGTCTCTACGGTTTACAGCATAACCCTCGAGGACACAGCAGTACTGTCTGACCACCAATAGAGGGCACTAAACAGTGTTAGTATTGTCAATCAAAAGAACAGCACTTGTAAAGCCTGCAAAACGCTAAAGAAAAAAATCGATAAAGTGCAGTAGACAATTACTCTAGCGCTACTATCTTCCCTACTTTAATCTAGAATAGTCAGTTCAATGACAAGCTAATGATCAAATGTCTAAAAGGGCAGGTCAGGCTTAGACTCATCTTTAACACGTTACTCATTCAATACAATTGAATAATTTAACTAGCACATAATAAATGAAAGATTTATTAGTGTTCCTTGTTTTGTTGCATTTTCACTTCGAAATCGACTTCCTTTTAAGTCGTAGTGTATGGTGGCAGTCCTACTGCCTTTACCATTGTTTAACTTTTCTTTAAATCATTTCTACAATTTAAACTTTAAACAATAGACTTTTGCATTTCACTGAGCCCGTTCTCACTCAAGAACCTCTACATTTATATTAGGGTAAATCAGGGGTACAAAACCGACCCTTACCCACTGAGAAAATATCTCAAACGTCTCCAAATCAAAATGAAAGCTAGTAGGATTATATGATCGATGGCTGAGCGCAAGTCCAACCTCAGCTCAAGTCTGAGTCATTTTATAGAATCAACAGGGAACACTAACACTTCTCAAATCAATGCACCCAATACTCAAGTACCTATGGATGATGCCTCAATTCTTCAACATGCAGTCCTACAGTAGCGCTACTAGCTTGTACAAAAACCTGATTTTAACAAATAAAAAAAAACGAAAGAAAAACAAGAACAATAAATTAAATTGTTTCTATGTGTGTTGTAAACTAATTATGCTAACATCTATTTACAAAAGAAAAGTATACATTGTAATAAGCTGCCATTGTAACTTCTTCTTGAAACCCACTGTAGCGTAATAGACCTGGGTTTAAGTTTAGCGTCTAAAAAAGAGAGTAGCGAGTATAGTGAGAAAGATGCCGGTGTTCACGTGACGGTTTACATCGTGTGCCATGATATTCACTCAGAGGACATGAGGACGACCCTGCAAGACACTGTTATCAAACAGGGAATATAACAAGTCACCCAGAATGATACGACTCAAGACTATTGCTCAGAAAGGTTCCTAAGAGACAGGGTTTTTCTCTATAAGCCGGGGCAAGCGGCTAGCTCCAAAAACTAGAGGTTTGCTCATCTCCTGTATCAGCCAATTATGTGTACGGCAATCGAGATTTGCCTTGAGAGAGAGGGCAGTGGATACTTCAATTAAGACCTAACTAGGCGGCTACACAAACTGTAAGCAAATATGAACAGCAATGAACAGTGACATTTCTCACAGAATGGTTACAGTATTTAGGTACATGTGACTTTTATCAATGCCAATATAGACATTCTAAACTGTAGCCATGCCATAAAGAGTAGTGTAGAAAATGATGGTATCATCTTAATAGCCTCAAGCTCTTTTAGTCTGCATCGTTTACTTCAATGGATTCCCAAATCTCTGCCGACTGCTGAAAGCTAATTAATTTAGCAAGGATTCCAATAGGGATTTCAGCCTATCCCGTTATCTCAGGAAACAAAGTCTTTAGACTATTCAGATGCCATCTGTGAACGTGACAAAAAGAAGATTGCATTTTTTCTTTATGAATACTGGAGCCGCGCTTGCTACCCTGAATAAGACACACAATTTCACAGTTCACTTCAATGTCAAATGAGAGAGAGAGAGAGAGAGAGGGGGAGAGAGAGAGGAATGTGGTGAGAGGAGGTGGTTGGAAGAGTGTGCTCTGGTTGTAGTGAGTCAGGTTGTATTGCAGCGGTCGTGTTAAGAAGCAAGGTAGTAGAGGCAGCCACAGTGTTTGAGTTCTTCACTCTGAATGTGCCTTTTTCAAAAGTCTCATAAACAGGATAGCAAGGAGGCCTCGCATCAGAGAGAGGACAGGGAAAGAGGGGGAATCGATTGACCTATATCAAGCACCGCCCTCTTTTCTTGATCCTCCAATGACAACTGTTGCTTCCCTCGAAAGAGGGCCGGGTTTGATATAGGTAAAATAGAAGGATTGGGTGAAAATAAAAAACAGGATGTCCCGTGTCGGAATGAGAAATGAGAGTGAGAGAGAAAGAGAGGGATGGGAACAGAGGATGAATAAAGGGAAAGATCTACGGTTGCTCTTCTTTGTTCTTCTTCAGGGATATACGCTTCTTCCTGGCCGCGAGCATTTCATAGAAGGGATCAACACTGACGGCAGAACTGGAGAGGAGGGATAGGGGAAGAACGTTAGTCAACTTCATAAATAAGAAGCGAAAAATGAGTTGCAAAAAGTTTAATAATTTCACTTCACGGCGTCTGTGCTGCCTTGTTTATTCACCGTGTCCATGGAAACAACGATAAAGGTATGGTTTCTCTATGCAGAATAGATAAGCCGGTTAAATGTTCAGACAAGCTTAATATTTGGTTATTTGTGATACTGTATACATGCAATCCAAGGTTACCCTCCCTCCTCCTCCCTTACCCCCGTTGAATGCCACCACCCACTTCAATGATAGCGTTGTGAACGCATAATCTGTTTAAAATGATGGCTATGTGTCTAATCTGCCCGTCGTTTATCAATTACTTGTTTGCAGTCAACATTGTCGAGACGGATATTTTTTTTTATTTTTTTTTTTTTTTTTATTCGGTTCATTTCCGTTTTATAGCGTTTTGAAAAGCCCTCGTTTTTCAGGAAAATATATAGATTCCGTGATAAACGCCCTTTACTGGAATATTCTGGCATACACAAAAAACGTTTATTTATTAATCGTTTTCAAATAAACGCTAGATTATCGATAGTATATGTGTACTTATGCACGCGATAGAAGCGATCTGAAAAATCTATTCTCTCATTTCCTGATCAACGCACACACACATGGGGCACACGCTGATATATAGGTCAAAACAGATCCGATTACCCCAAGACTGGTAAAATAAATTGCTTTCCTCAGATAAGATGTTATCCAAAAAGATTATTCCAAATCCTGATCGCCATTCCAAATATCGATCGCGTTTATTGATTCAGCGCAGGGTACTGTAAATATGTACGACGATCAACTTGGGTCTCTTCAGATGCCTTGCCGGAGAAGTAACATGAGGAGGCTGGACCCCCCCCCCCCCCCCCCCCCCATCTGTTTCCTGACGCAAATTAATAGTATTCAACCCTCTGCCCCAGTACATAGTATTCAAGCCTCTGCTCCAGTACATAGTATTCAAGCCTCTGCTCCAGTACATAGTATTCAACCCTCTGCCCCAGTACATAGTATTCAACCCTCTGCCCCAGTACATAGTATTCAACCCTCTGCCCCAGTACATAGTATTCAACCCTCTGCCCCAGTACATAGTATTCAACCCTCTGCCCCAGTACATAGTATTCAACCCTCTGCCCCAGTACATAGTATTCAAGCCTCTGCCCCAGTACATAGTATTCAAGCCTCTGCCCCAGTACATAGTATTCAACCCTCTGCTCCAGTACATAGTATTCAACCCTCTGCCCCAGTACATAGTATTCAACCCTCTGCCCCAGTACATAGTATTCAACACTCTGCCCCAGTACATAGTATTCAACCCTCTGCCCCAGTACATAGTATTCAACCCTCTGCCCCAGTACATAGTATTCAACACTCTCCCCTCAGTCTAAACCAATGGGGTGCAGTTACACAGGGAGAGACGATAGGGGGCGGTATTTTCCCAATTGAGCTCAGAGAGAGTCTGCAACACTAGCGTGTGGCTCGATTGATGAAATATGAATTCAAATCGCTAATAAATAAAAAAATACGACAAACAAACGCTATATGTCGTTGGTGGCACTCCACTGGCGGCATGAACTAACGACAAAACGCGTCCGTGGCACTCAAAGTGTTAATGCTGTGGATCCAGCCTGCCCTCCCTCCTCCTCCACCTCCTACATATGTGATGATGTGGATCCAGCCTGCCCTCCCTCCTCCTCCACCTCCTACATACTTGATGCTGTGGATCCAGCCTGCCCTCCCTCCTCCTCCACCTCCTACATACTTGATGCTGTGGATCCAGCCTGCCCTCCCTCCTCCTCCACCTCCTACATATGTGATGCTGTGGATCCAGCCTGCCCTCCCTCCTCCTCCACCTCCTACATATGTGATGATGTGGATCCAGCCTGCCCTCTCTCCTCCTCCACCTCCTACATACTTGATGATGTGGATCCAGCCTGCCCTCTCTCCTCCTCCACCTCCTACATACTTGATGCTGTGGATCCAGCCTGCCCTCCCTCCTCCTCCACCTCCTACATATGTGATGATGTGGATCCAGCCTGCCCTCCCTCCTCCTCCACCTCCTACATACTTGATGCTGTGGATCCAGCCTGCCCTCCCTCCTCCTCCACCTCCTACATATGTGATGATGTGGATCCAGCCTGCCCTCCCTCCTCCTCCACCTCCTACATACTTGATGCTGTGGATCTAGCCTGCCCTCCCTCCTCCTCCACCTCCTACATATGTGATGATGTGGATCCAGCCTGCCCTCCCTCCTCCTCCACCTCCTACATACTTGATGCTGTGGATCCAGCCTGCCCTCCCTCCTCCTCCACCTCCTACATATGTGATGCTGTGGATCCAGCCTGCCCTCCCTCCTCCTCCACCTCCTACATATGTGATGCTGTGGATCCAGCCTGCCCTCCCTCCTCCTCCACCTCCTACATACGTGATGCTGTGGATCCAGCCTGCCCTCCCTCCTCCTTCACCTCCTACATACGTGATGCTGTGGATCCAGCCTGCCCTCCCTCCTCCTCCACCTCCTACATACGTGATGCTGTGGATCCACTCGTCCTTCTCCTCGGGGGTGGGGGCGGAGATACGGTACACCATATGGTTCCCCTCCACCACTCTACCGTCCGCCTCAGTCTTGCATGCCTTAATCAGCTGACCGCGGTTGTTGGGGAGGTACAGCTCGAAGCAGTTCTGGTGGAGAGAAGAGGCAAGAAACCTCTGATGAACATCATTACATACACAGCAGGGAGCGGGCAGAGTAGTCGACTAGCCATGCAGTCAACCAGTTAGACCACGCAGCCCAAGGACAGCAACTATTAGCTGTGTTGTCAACCAGTTAGACCACGCAGCCCAAGGAGAGCAACTATTAGCTGTGTTGTCAACTAGTTAGACAATTTTTCATCAACTAACTTGAACTAGTTGATGACTCCCCTGCAGGAAGCCATCAGATGTACATAATCAACCATAATGTTCAGGTGTGTTCAGGAGGGAATGTGGACTCACCGGTTTCCTTGGGTCTTCAACTTCACGGATGCTAAGGTTCTCCAAGGGAATAATACCTCGTGGCTCCTTGTCCTATGGAGGGAAGCGACAGATGAAAGATAATACATTACGCACCACACTGGCCCCACTGTGTTAACACTCCAACATCAATACATTACTCTATATCCTGACGGGGGGGGGGGGGGGGGTCCCCCATCCCTCAGTCTCTTTTTCAACTTTAATGTATCGGATGCAGCAGCATCGACAGTGTTGCTGTCAAAGCCTGTCACAGACGACACAGCGAAGCAAAGACCCACTGTACGTGTATTTTATTTTATATTTTGGCGTTTTTATCGCTTTTATTTCTACTGGGCAGTCCAGTAGTGAGAGACAGATGAGGAATGGGAGACAGAGTGGGGGGAAGACATTCGGCAAATAACGACGGGTTCGGGAATCGAACCCGGGTCGGCCGTGTCGCGGCTGAGCACGCTATGTGGTTCGCCACTGGGGCGCCCGCACTGTACGTGTATTTAAAGACTCACTGTGGTGTATTCAAAGACTCACTGATGTATTCAAAGACTCTGTGGTGTATTCAAAGACTGGGGGCCAAATCCACAAAGGGTTTGCGCGGCTTTTTCTGACGCTAAGCCGGCACAAATAGTGCTGAAACACAGTTTGCTATCCACAGAGGAGGCACAACGGGTGAAACGAGGTGGTAAAAAATAGAATTGGAATAGGACATGACGAACATTATGCAATGACGAAAGATAGTGACAAAAACAAAGGACGCAATGTGTCATGAAAATACAAATTAACTCATCCAGCGCCAGGGGTCGCCGTCTACCTTCTGGCTAGAACGCCATCGCTTTAATCAATGGGGAGACTGCGAAATTTGCGAGTGCTTAAAATATATCTTATATTATAGCTATGGGTCTAATAACACTGTCGATTGTCAGTGAGTTGCTTCTGGTCAACATACAAAAAAAAGATTGTTTTTTCATCCATACATTTCCGTTTTATACCGTTTTGAATATGAGGATAGTTTGTGATTCTTAGTAATCCCAGGAAAAGACGCGATAATAGCGTTTTAGTGGAATCCACTTATCACTAGGGGTGGAACGGTTCACAAAATGGACGGTGCGGTTCGTATCACGGTTTTGGGGTCACGGTTTTGGGTTCGGTTCGATATACGTTGTTTTTTATAAAAAATTTAAATGTAACACTCAAATCTAAACAGGCTTCTCATTTATAAAAAAATGTGTGGCACACAAAGACCGAACTGACTGAAAAATATAGGCTACATTTGTCAAAGTATTAACTTCGTGCAAACAAACAATATGCTCAGCCAGCACTAGACTTTATATAAACAATGTCAACAATGTTTAAATTCCCTGATTGTCAGTTCTTAACACTTTCAGTGCCCACGACGTGATATGACGTTTTATCAGCCCAATGCCTGAATGCCCACGACGCTAATTATCGGTTTATTTTTTTATTAGCGATCTGAATTCATATTTCATCAACAGAGTCTCCCGTTGGTACTAGTGGTCTGCAAGGGCCTTGAAATAAAGCCCGAGCCCTGCCCGAGCCCGTGAACTTCAGGCCCTGCCCGAAAATAAGCCTGACTGTAAATAATATTTTAAGCCCTAGCCCACGTGAAAACCTGACAAAATTTATTATTATTATTATTATTAAAATATAAAAAAATTTGTATTTGTTTTAAATATTCGAAACACGGTTTTATATGAACGTAATAAATAAACAAAACTAAGAAGCATTTACATAGCCTGTTTCGCAATGCCGTCTCTCCCAGTGCTCGCTTATATCTCTGACTCGCACATCAGCCTCGTAAAACGTATTGAAGGCTATAGAATCTTCTTTGACACACACACACACGACACACAATAGCCTACTCAGTCAAACAAACAAACAGAAAACAGAAATCAGATTTCGAGCAGAGCAACGTAATGAAAATCACAACAAAACAGGTAGCGAGTCGAGACCCAGCAAATAATAACATCACTCACCAGACGTCAGCAACGCGTTGAACACCGTTAACAAAACCGGCTACATACATCCCAAGAACAAATTAAAACGTTCGCCAACTGGCTATATTCCAACACAACCAATCGAGTTGAACTTGTCCCCTGAGTTCTCCCTGCGCGCTGCAGTAATTACATCCAAATGTTTCTCTGGCGCAAAAGAGAAAGCGAATCTTAAAACGAAGGTTATCCTATAACCCTAGTTATATGAAAAAAAAAGAAAAAAACGCAATAAATAAATAAAAAAAATAAAAACGGCGGTGCCCAGGCCCGGCCGAGCCCGAATTATTTATTAAAAAAAAAGCCCTACCCAGCCCGAACCCGCCGGGCCGGGCCCCGTCGGGCCTGGGCAAGGTTGCAGTGCACTAGTTGGTACACCAGCCCCATCAGCAGCTCAGAATGGAAAAAGCGCCCCCTATCGTCTATCCCTGAAAACTGCACGTCAGTCGCTTAGACTGACCTGGGATCAGTGATATGTAGAGGCGGGGCCAGCTGGCTCCCTGAGCTGGCAAACAGTCTGCTCAACATGGAAGTGATCGCGGGACGGGAATCAGCCTGGAATATATATTCACAGTAGCCAATCGATAGTAGACAGTAGTGATCGATTTTTGGAATGGCGATCAGGAATTGGAATGATCTTTTTGGAGAACATCTGATCTGAGGTAAGGAATCTATTTTACCAGTCTTGGAATAATCAGAGTTGTATTCGCTGAGATATCAACGTGTCCCCTATGTGTGTGTGTGTGTGTGTGTGTGATGTTGAGGAAATGAGGTACGGCCCCAGCGTGCATACGTACACACATACTATCGATAATCTAGCGTTTATTTGAAAACGATTCATAAATAGGCCGAAAAATTACAACGTTTTTGTGTATTCTAGAATATTCCAGTACAGGGCGTTTATCATGGAATCTTTTTATTTTCCTTGAAAACGAGGGCTTTTCAAAATGCTATAAAACGAAAATTCACCGATAGAAAAACAATCTGCTTTGACAATGTTGACTGGAAAACGAGTCATTGATAAGCGACGGGCAGATTAGACACATAGCCATAATTTAAAACATAGATTAGGCGTTATTAACGCTAACATTGTAGTGGATGGTGGGCATTCAAGCACTAAATCGTGCGCCCCCTGCTGGCACTGAAAGTGTTAATGGAAAGATTCGTTTTTGGCTTGAAATTAAAGTGCAGTATTTGAAATACAATGAAAGGAATATGGCTGGATTTCTTATCAAAGGGAAAAGTGTCTGTTATTTAAAATAAATAAATAAACAAATTAGAAGGCCATCAATATAAATTGCAGCATACATCAAACTAACACACACACTGTACTGTTTCAAAACAATACTGCTCTGTTCATTCTATTTTTAAAATACGTACATTATCTGTCTACATTTATTTAGACTAACATTATTTAAATATTGAGTGCAACTGTGGTGGAACTATCCATGGGTTGGGGGGTCCGCAGGGACATTTTTGCGCGACGGACCTTCAGCTCCGGTAACATTAGGAGTTCATAACATGGAGTGGAAAAGCGGCAATAGTCCCGGTCAGGGGGCGAAATTAAAGCCCGCCGCCCGCCAGGGGCGCTCAGTTTTTACCTTTGGCGCTTGCCACTGAGAGCCCTGCCCGCCGTGTGGCGTGTGGACGTGTAGTTCATAACTATACTCTTATTTTGAAAATCTGTGCGGGTCTCATTTCCGGCCCAAGCGCAGCTAGAGTCATAATATCGATGGCGCCGGCAGTTAGCAGCATTCGGTTCGTATGATATTCTTATTTTGAAAAAAAACGTGGCAACGAGTCATATCCGCCCAGCCCTGCAGCGGGATACTATTGGCTTCTGCTCGTATCAACACAGAGCGGCCCGCAGCTCTAGTGCCACTGCTAACGTTAAGCTCTCAGAATGGTAGCAGCTCGCCGGCAGCATCTAGTGCTAACATTAAGCTCTCAGAATGGTAGCAGCTCGCCCGCAGCTCTAGTGCTAACGTTAAGCTCTCAGAATGGTAGCAGTCTGCTCTAGTCTAGATCGGACCTCCATGAGCTGCATAATACCTCCGTTCCCTCGTTAGCTAGCTCGCGTTAGCTAGCTCACTTAGATCGATCTGTCCCAGTAAACTAAATTGTCTTAACGTTATCTACCGGGCTAGCAGTAGCTACAGATAGCTCCTGATATCAATGTCTTATAACATTGATTGAATGCGTATTCTAGCTGAGGGCATGTTGAATGTGATTTGACCAAATAACCGTAACGTTAAAATTGGGTCCAGCTGCATCGCCGGAGAATCCTTGCATGCTGAATGTAGGGTCTAGCTGAATATAGGGTCTAGCTGCAGGGCCGGAGAATCCTTGCTGGAGCTGGAGGCTACTCAAGTATACACACACAGACAGTGGAGCTGTTTGCAGATAGCAAGCATTTTGACTTATTGCGTGGTGGCGATGTCTCGCAGATAATACAACTACAAGTATGATTATATAATATATATTTTATTTAAAAAAAAATTTTTTATATAAAATATATATATATATTTTTTTTAATCAAAAATTCTTTGGCAGGTAAGAAATATGCTTGGCGGGTAGACTCTTCCCATCTACCCGCCACTGGCCGGTGAGTCAAAAAGTTAATTTCGCTCCCTGGTCCCGGTTGGAGTTAGTAAAACACAGTTGTATGTTGTATTCAATCAATCAATCTGCACAGTGATTGATTGAATGAAAATTTTATTAACAGATTGCAGAATGGGTACAATACAGTACGGCTCAATACACACAATTGTTAAGGGGATGCAGACCAGAGAAAGACTTTCGTCTCGTTTACATCAGGGTCCCCCATTTTCAATTCATAATGAATTGTAAGTAAGGGTGCAACTTGCTCTGTGCAATCCATTCTTTGTGGATCAAGCCTTCACTGTGGTGTATTCAAAGACTCACTTTGGTGTATTCAAAGACTCACTGTGGTGTATTCAAAGACTCACTGTGGTGTATTCAAAGACTCACTGTGGTGTATTCAAAGACTCAATGTGGTGTATTCAAAGACTCACTGTGGTGTATTCAAAGACTCACTGTGGTGTATTCAAAGACTCACTGTGGTGTATTCAAAGACTCACTGTGGTGTATTCAAAGACCCACTGTGGTGTATTCAAAGACTCACTTTGGTGTATTCAAAGACCCACTGTGGTGTATTCAAAGACTCACTTTGGTGTATTCAAAGACCCACTGTGGTGTATTCAAAGACTCACTGTGGTGTATTCAAAGTAGTAGAGGCAGTTGTCTGTGAGAATGAACCATCGTCGCTTCCAGGTTTTCACCCGTCCCCCTGAAACACAAGACGAGCGTCGGTGAGAGAGAGACTGGAGAGAGAGGGAGGAGAACGAGGAACCCATCTCTACACGTTTACACAGTAGATCAGGGTCAACATGGCTAACGGTAAGGCGCTCTGCCGGTACATACCTCCTGAGAAACAAGCGGCAGCGGCAGAGTGTGGAAATCGCAGGGAGAAGCAGAAACAGGGACCAGAGGATTCGGAGGACAGGAGGAGAGAGAAAGAGAGAGAGAGAGAGAGATAAAGAGGAAAGGGGAAAAGGAGAGGGAAGGAGGGAGATGATATTAGTGACAAAAACAGAATCACAGGCCCCTGCCGTGCGAGAGAGAGAACGACCAGCTCTGTAGACGTGTTGCCGTGATGCAAAAGAGAGTGAGGTACTGAACCGGTCTCTTGATTCACCGGCGTGCTACAGTGTGGCCGTCTCTAAATACCACGATATGCTGCCGATGCGTCAAGGCTGTGGAAACATCCTCAGCGTTAACACATCGCCAGTCTATTATGGTCTTAAATGTACACCTTGGAGAGAGGGGGAGGGGACGGCACTTCACAGCAGAAAAGCCACAAGAGAGAACGGAGTACAGTACCGCAAAGTATGTATCAACAGTTCACCGTTAATATTGCATAGTGCTTCTGATACTATATATTTTTTTTCCTCAATCGAGCTAAACTTTTAACGTAGTTTATGACTAGGGCTGTCCTGATTGGGCTTCGAAGCTTCAGTAGTAATTGCCATGGAATAATCAAAACTTCATTCTTCCTCCATGTGAAGGTTTCAATGCATTGTGTTAGATAGGGGGCGATAGTGGCTCAGGAGGTAGAGCGGTCGTCTGGTAATCGGAAGGTTCCCGGTTCGATTCCCGCTCCTCCTGGCAGCGTGTTGATGTGTCCTTGAGCAAGACACTTTACCCCTAATTGCTCCTGATGAGCAGGTTGGCACCTTGCATGGTTACCTCCACCATCGGTGTGTGAATGGCTGAGTGAATTGGTGAATGTGAGGAAGAAATTGTAAAGCGTTTTGGATAAAAGCGCTATATAAATGCAGCCATTTACCATTTAGTATCAGTTTTCTGAAAGTTGTCCATGTCTAAGAAGAACTGATTTTCAAAATGAATGTTGGATTATTATAAAACGAAGCATTAGAATAGTTGATTTTGACATCGATTACCATGGCAGCGATCGAAGCTTCCGGGTCAGCCCTACTTGAAACATCAACGGACATACTGTACATCAGTAACGTTCTGTGGTTAAATACGGCACACTTTGAACCCATTACGGTGATTAGTTCAGCGGAACATTGGTACACCCACACCCCCTTCCACCACGCCACCCTGCCGGCCGGCATCCTCTCACCCAGCTTGAGAAGCCAGCCCTCTCTGTCGGGGTTGAAGAAAGTGTGCGTCAGGTCGTTGCCATCGTCTTCAGGGATCTTGAAAGGCTCATTCTTAATGCTTTCATAGAGATTCTGGAATACAGAAAACGCAGAGTCAGACGACAAGAGGTGTGTACACAACCTTTTTTGAACCAAGATCTACTTTTTTATTTACCACCTAGCCCGAGAGCTACCAGCCAAAATTGTATATTGTAAGCAGTCATTTGAGGCTTTATAAAAGCAGCATAATGAACACAAATCTGTCAGTGCCGAGTCCGACCTCATCTTAAATAACAAACAGCATTGCTTGTTGTAGTTAACAAAGAGAGGCAGAGTTGATTTAGCAAAAAAATATAATCTCATTTTATTAATCAAGATCTACTTGAAATCAGCCCGCGATCTACCTGTCGATCGCGATCGACTGGTTGGGCCCCACTGAGTTTCAACACCGACGTGTTCGGTATGACTCATAATCAATGTTCCCTCTAATTTTTTTTTTCGGTCTGAGCAAACACTCAAACCTCCTGAGCAGACATCAGCAAGTACTGAGCAACATAAATCACCTGCCGATTAACCGGTTAGTTGATAAGCGGCGGTTTGTAAAAAATCTGAGAATCTTAATTTCCCTCAATGTCTAACATAAAAATATACACATTTTGCTGATACACCGAGAAATAATACAAAAAGGCATATTATATTCCTTAATCAAATATTTATTTGACCATTGATTGACGATACAGAGCAAAGTCCTTACTTTGGCGGGGGCGGTGTGAGTCGTGTCACTAACTTTTGTCTTTTTAGGAGGCTGACTCGTCATTATTTTATTAAGTGAATTATAATGCGACTTCAAGGGTGACCATATTGTGATTTATTTTTTAAAGAAGACACTGCCTTCAGCCTCAAGATACTTAATGATACTCAAAGTTTACTCAAAGATGCCTTATCATTATAATATATTTAAAGTATGGCCTCCTCTGTATGGATATAAAATTATTGTTTATATTATTTTATATAACAAAATAATATCTCTCTATAACCAAAGTTACTCAACATGCTGTATTATGCTGTTGGGGAAAATGTGTATGGGGTGGACTAGTTTAATATAGGTCAACTAGCAGTGCTGAAAGACGGTCTGGCTGACGTTCTTAAAACAACTTGGACAGATGGACATTTCAGTACGGCACGTTGTGTGCTGGTAATCTCGTACATCGTATCGCTTTCATATCTTGTTCTTTTCTCTCTTTCATACATACACAGCACACACACACAGGCACAGCACACACACACAGACACACGGACACACACATACACAGCACACACACACAGGCACAGCACACACACACAGTCGCACAGACATACACACCGACACACACACACACACACATTCCCTGTGACACAATACACACATACAATACACATACGTCTGTACGCAGACGCACACACACACAGACACACACACACATACACACACACACACACATCTCACTCTCTCTTCAATGTTCTTAAATGTTTTACATCATATCGTGTGTGTACATCATATCTTGTTTATCTCTCTTCATGTTCTTAATGTTCTTATCTCTCTCCGATGTTAAATCTACGTATCATCTTAGTGTACGTCATGTCAGATCTGACATGATATGATACGTCATCATATCTGTCATGGGGGGGCAGGACTGAGAGGGGATTTAGGGGACGAGCAGAGGGATTGAGAGTTAGAGTGTTCTTTGTTCAAGCTGTGGTGATCCTCTGCTCGAACCATAGCTTCTGCTGTTAAGAACTTCTTTTCTTAAATAAATTACCTACTTGTTACAATTGGAAATATCGTCTCCTGCTGTGTTAAACAACCTTCAGCCACAACAATGCCTAAAGTAATCTATCTGACAAATCTCAAGAAAATAACAATCAACCTATGACAAAATAATATATATTTTCAAGTCTTACTGGACAAAATAAATAACAAGAAAAATATGAAGTAATGTTCTAAATAATACCTCTTCTGTATTAGAAAATCCAGCTTAAAAAATATATCTTTGTATCTTTTCAATGTAATGTAAATTATAAAACAGTAACCTCACAAAGATACTAATTTAAAAGTGCACTATGCAGTTTCAGATTTGTTGCAATTAGTGTACTAAACTAATTTATTACACACATAATCCTTAGAATGATTGTATCATAACAAGCATCTTATCAAACCAAAACATAATTTTGAGGCATCAAAATAGTTTTCAATTATTTTCTTTCTCTCTGTATAGCTGCATGCTTCAATCAATTCGGTCAACTTTGCCATCAAACTCTTGCCTCGCACTGCTTTGTTTGTAATGTTTTTCTGTGTCCATGTGAGCTTTGAGATCGCCACCACTTTTATTAGACACAGAAACATATGGTCAAGCTTTGCATGCGTTGCACTCCGCTTCCAATTAGTCTCGACTGGGACGATAAATTGGGAATTTTCTCTGCAGTTAATCTGTAATGTACATTTTCGCGTTTGCATTATGAGGAGCCAGCGGCAGCGATGCTGGTCAGATCTGTCCGCTTCCTGCTCTGTTGTGTGTGTGTCTGTGTGAGCGCGCAGTAGCGCCGCCCACAAAGCACTGAAAGCGAGGCTTCTCTTGGTAACGTCACATGCAATAGGTTACCGTAGTATTCGGTGCAACACGCCAGTCAATTTAACTACATGCATATTTTACACAAACGTTTCTGTGCGCGACAGATTTCAGATGTGCGCGGGAGCGTTTTGCCATGTGTGCGCGCGCACGGGCGCACCTTAGGGGGAACATTGCTCATAATTAATTATAGTTCATTGTAAAATAGAGACATGAGTGTAATTATTGTCAAACCCTATAAATAGCATTTGGAATAAGTCTTTCCGAATGAATGCAGCATGGTTTATCTTGCGTTATCGGAATACTTCTCACGGGGTGCGCTCCGCGGGGAGTGTGCAAGATAGGGCAGTTTAAAGTATTAAGAGTCCGCCACCCGAGACACATTCTCCTTGATTTGTAGCGCAATTTGGGACCCAAATTGGAGCGTGGAACAAAACGCACAAATTCCATCCCCCGTACACATTCAAGTCCTCTCCACCCTGGGATCTTTGGCCACCGGCACGGTCCAGCGTGATATTGAACACCCACATCCAAACGCTGCAGCAATTCAAGTTCAAGTTCAAGTTCTTTAATAGTTGTCATACAGAAGTACAGAATACTTTCATACAAAATGCTTCTTACTGTTACGCTCCAGAGACTGTGCTAGACAAGATAGTATCAAATAACATAATATAGCATGTAATTTAGAAGAAGAAAAATGAGGTCACAGTGTTCGGTATAGAGATATGTACAATGTTCTGAGTTACCATATAATATACAATACTATGCAGTAGGGCTGCAACGATTAGTCGACATAATCGACGACGTCGATTATAAAAAATCGTTGACGAGAAATTGTTGCGTCGATTAGTCATTAAAAAAAACAAAAAATAAAAAAAAAACTTTATTTATTTAATTTTTTTTTTTTTTTTTTTTTTTTTTGTGCACTACCTATCTTTGTGAGAGTGGCTTCTCAGGGTTCCAGACAACATCATAACATGATGATCCCATAGCAAATTTTGGACATTGAAAACATTGTTCCCCTGCAGGAGATGATGATCAGACTAGACACACAATACATTACACACGTACTCCTCTCACTCACACACAGCGATCAGAGTAAGACACACACATACACACTCCTCTCACTCACACACAGCGATCAGAGTAAGACACACACACATACACACTCCTCTCACTCACACACAGCGATCAGAGTAAGACACACACACATTCACACTCCTCTCTCTCACACACAGCAATCAGAGTAAGACACACACACATTCACACTCCTCTCACTCACACACAGCGATCAGAGTAAGACACACATACACAAATTACACAGTACACACCTCTCACTCACACAGCGATCAGAGTAAGACACACACACAAATTACACAGTACACACACTCCTCTCACTCACACAGCGATCAGAGTAAGACACACACACATACACACACACACGGACTCCTCTCACAAACAAAAGTTATTTAAAGTACACTTCCACTTTAATTTGTATTATTTAATTTATTTATCTTGTTACGAGTGATTGCTGTATTGTTCTTCAAATACATTTTCATTTAAAGTGGCTTAAAGATCCAAATTCAAATGTTTCATGAGTCATTATTTTAATTTGCTATGGGATCATCATGTTATGATGTTGTTGTTTGGTCCTGACAAGAGTCTCAAAGTCTGGGGTGATGGTAGACAAGCAACTCTGAGGTCATGCTCAATGTCCAATCTGTTCCTCTGCTCTGTCTTCAGCTGGACCAGAGCTGAGAAGCCACTTTCACAAAGATAGGTAATTAACACTTTGACTGCCGGGAGCCGTCTTTAGACGTCTTTGCTGGCCATGCTAAAGTTGCCGGGGGACGCTGTACGTCGTCTTTATATCAATATTTCAAAAATCTGCGATCGGATTCATAATGTCCCTCCGCTGGCCTGAGATCCACCAGCAGGACCCACTGAGCTCTCTGGCGGTTCAGGAGCGCCATCTGGTGGCCGATCGGCGCAAGCGCTTAACAGGAAGCGCATTAGAGGTTTTGCTAGACGTCCGTATTGCTTCCGGCCACTCGGTACATGTCCCGTGACTCTAGCTCGTCACTCTACATAGCGATCGATTGCCAATAACTCGATGAACAACATGATTTGGACGTATATACCATTATACAAGCTGGAGATGGACCGGGTAATAATATATCCCATAATGATAAAATTTCTACTCGACGATGATCGCCCAACGGCGCGCGGAGACTGGGGTGAGTTTCAGCGTGTAACGTTACCGTCTTCGATAATAACTGATATTATCAACATTTGACCCACATTAGATGATTGGTATAACGCTGCCCACGGAATTATAAACGCCCCCTCGCCCATCCGGTCAACATCAGATGACGTGTAGTAACTTCTAGAAGTACGTCTAGTTGGAATTTTTTATATCGCGCTGATTGCCATCAAACTGTATTTCATCATCAATATAATGCATTTGGGGCTATATATCACGTTCTGGAGAAAGCTGCAGAAAGAGATGAAAACATACTTATACATTAGACCATACTTTACTATGAATATGTGAATGAAAAAGTTTAACGTTGCTACACAATGAACAATACATATAGGACTTTGAATGGGCCCTAATAATGGCAATGTAGCAATAGAATTTAAAAAGTTATAGCCCTGCAAAGAAGGGGACTTTCTCCATAGACAAATAGCGCTGGCAATCTATGGTATATCATTAATTTAACCTTAGGCAACCAAAGTGTTAAAAAAAAAATAAAAAAAAAAAATCCTTCGTTTGTTTGTTGTTGTTTACATTGGTTTTCGATTAGTCGACTAATCGAAAAAATAATCGGCAGATTAGTCGACTACCAAATTAGTCATTAGTTGCAGCCCTACTATGCAGTGTACTAATGTACAGTACTATCTAGTGCAAAGCAGAAATGGGATGAGGTACAATTTTAGGTACAATTTACAGTAAGGTGTACGAGTTGTAGTGCAATCCTTCATCAATAAATATAAAGTGTGGGGAGTGGGTGCTACAGTGTGTTTGTTTAAAGTGGGTGTGTGCTATAAAGTGTGTGGAGTGGGTGCTACAGTGTGTTTGTTTAAAGTGAGTGTGTGCGTGTGGATGTGTGTGCTATGTGCGTTTGGTGGTTGTTGTTGTGTAGTGTTCATTCATTGTTCGTTTAGCAGCCTGATGGCCTGGGGATAGAAGCTTCTTCTGAGTCTTTCTGTGCTCGCCTTGAGACTCCGGTATCGCTTGCCTGACCGCAGCAGTTCAAAGAGGCAGTTGTTCGGGTGACTGGAGTCTTTAATGATTCTCTTAGCCTTGCCCGTGCAACGCTTGTTGTAAATGTTCTGGAGGGTGGGGAGCCCCCCTCCAATTGTGCGTTCGGCTGAACGTGTCACTCTTTGTAGTCTGCTTCGGTCTTGTGCAGTGCTATTCCCAAACCAGGAGGTGATGTTGCCGGTCAAGATGCTCTCAATTGTACATGAGTAGAAGTTCTTAAGGATCTTCTGACTGACTTGGAACTTCCTTAGGCGCCTGAGGAAGTAGAGGCGTTGTCGTGCCTTCTTCACAACACTGTCAATGTGTGTGGTCCATGTCAAGTCCTCGGATATGTAGGCTCCGAGGTACTTAAAGCTGTTGACTCTCTCAACCGGTGCCCCGTCGATGCTGAGGGGGCTGTAGTCCTTCAGTCAAGAGGATCATACAGCAGTTTGACTCAAACGCAAAATAGTGGTTGCGAGTTTTTATTCTCCATTGGGTTGCTTCAGTAACGCATTCATTTCAGTCATTACAGTGCAAATGTCGGGTCAGCTGGTCATTTATTTCTGTCAATGTGCTGGTTCTGTAGGACTGCGTCAGTCACCATAATCCACCATAATCCCTGTCCCCAAAAAGCCAAGGCCCAGTGGACTAAGGCCATGTCCAGACGAAAACAATTTAGATCTTTTTCGTTTTCATTTAAAAAAAGGTTTCTGTAAAAACGAAAACGTCTCAAGAAATAAGTGCGTGCCACAAATTTACGAAATAAATGTCTTTCCTGTTTTAGACGTCGCCCTTTTATTTTGAAAACCCCCAACCGGAAGTGTTGTCGTTGTTTTCGATAACTTGTGTGGTCCGGTTATGTGCTTTTGAGCTGACGCTAGTTTCCAGAGACACACCGCGGCACAAATGCAGCTACACGAAGAGGAGGAGGAAGAGCTGCTGATTTTAATCGGCAGGAGAGAGAGAGTGCTCAAAGCTGTATATAATATAATAGCCCCGTGGTGCGGTCGGAGGCAGCTCAAACTACCTGTGTTGTATTAAATTAATTGATTGATGTTTAACTTGTCTGTGTCCAGTCCTTTCGACTAGCAAACGCTGTCTGTATTTAACGTTACCTCAGGATACCACTGTAATTGTAGCAAAAGTTGTCTGTATTTAACGTTACCTCAGGATACCACTGTCTATTGTATTTAGTTGGTTAGCTATTTAGCTAATGTTGATAGCATAGCATCAACGCTAGCTGGCTGGCTACAGCTCAACACCAGCCATGGGAATACTATTTAGTGAATGGAGGCTTTTTAAATCGTCAAGGTAAGAGAGGATTTGTCATGATCAACTGAAGGCGTATGCTATGGAACAGTATGTGCTTGGCTACTACTTGGGTTTTCAGAAAAAGTACATTTAGCTGTAAAAGCCTGATCAAGCTCAATAGCTTCTGTAACACTGTAAGGGAGATGTCAATCTGTTGTCGACGGTGGTTGTGATGTTGCTGAGTTTGCACATGCGGGGTAAGGGAGAGGTGGGCTATCGCGTCATCGGTTCAGGAAAAGACTCGTATCGCTTGTAAAGATGGTGACGCAAGGGGGGCGTCTTCAGAATTGCGCACTCTGGGAGCCGGTCTCAGAAAGTAGCGTCTTCAGGCTGCCAGAACGCAGTTCAGTGTGGACTGTGGATGAAAGGTGCATACGATACGATCAAATACTTTGACTGATACGACCAAAATCGGTTTCGTCTGGACATGGCCTAAAATACTACAGACCCGTCGCCCTGACCTCTGTGGTGATGAAGTCTTTTGAGCGCCTTGTGCTTACACACCTCAAATCTATCACAGACCCTCTCATGGACCCCCTGCAGTTCGCCTACAGAGCCAACAGGTCTGTAGACGACGCTGTCAATATGGTACTCCACTTTGTCCTCCAGCACCTGGGCCCTCATTTATCAATAATGCGTAGAAAGTGTTCCATTTTCATTCCTACGCACGGAATTTAGAATGTCTCTACGCACAGAAAAATTGGGATTTATCAACCGTGCGTGCACAGGTAGTACGCACACTCAGTGTTGATAAATACCATTGTTCTTACAGTCTATGCTCGTGCATGATTATCCATATATGGTAATGACACACCCCCATGGGATATAATGGACTAAGCCGAGCGAACTATGAGAAACTTCAGAGCGAGATTGATCACGGAGGTCTAGCTGAGAAGGAGGGAGCGTGCAGACTATCTTCGGTGCCAAGGATGTTGACTGACCCAGTCCTGCTACAGAACCAGCACATTGACAGAAATAAAAGCTGACCCGACATTAAGCTGTAATGACGCTGAAGCACACTGTCAACCCAATGGAGAATACAAACTCGTAACCACTATTCTTCGCTTGCATTTTCCATATACCATACATATACTGCAAACTTTTTTCGTTGAGGTTTTTTCAAGTTAGATTAAGACCTTGCAAGGGTAGACTTGGGGTAAAGGGTAAAACGGCTGTCTGATCCTCTTGACTGAATTGCTGCTTTCAGCAGGCCAACTCTGCCTATTGTGCGCGCCTGAGCCCGTGATTTTGGTCATTATGGCTTCAGTGGATAATCCCGATCTGCATTTAAGTGATGTTTTAATTACAGATACCCCACTAATAACATTACAATTGAATTAAATACAATTAGGCCTGAATGAGACTCCGGCCACCGGCAACGACATTATCAGCCAAAATGCGCATTGCAGATTATCTGTACATTGACCGAGTGGAATCCCGTTCACATAACTGGATTTGTTTATTGATGGAACTTTGAAAGCTACACGGGTACAGTCTATTGCTCCTATGATGTTGGGTAACCTGGCGTAAAATCCTCTCTCTGTCTGCTGTTATTATTGATATTGTATGTAGTTGGGGGTTGGGGAAATTACAACATCCAACACTGCGTTTTGTTCCACGCTCCAATTTGGGTCCCAAATTGCGGTACAAATCAAGGAGAATGTGTCTCTGGTAGCGGTATGTTCTCTCTCTGCAAATAGACTGCCCTATATCTCTGTAAACATCTCAGCGCATACCGCGAGAAGTATTCCCAGGGTTCGAAATTAACGGGGGCTTGGGGCATTAATGCCCTTGAAAATGGACAAAATGCCCTCGAAAATCAGTTAAGGGGGGCACAAAATGCCCCCGACAGTTTACTAATTATATATATATATTTATCCGGTAATGGAGTGTCTGTGTATTGTACGGTTCAGATGACGCGCAAATAAAAAAAATCATTTGGCGGAGCCGGGAGAGGTGAGCACTGGCTGCACCAGCAGCAGCACTGCAGCCAGGTGCTAGTCAGTTTGTGTAAAAATGGCAAGCACAATATAAATCAATCTTCATTACGACTTTAAAAACATAGCCTTAACATTACATAGGCCTACACACATCTTGCCATAGTGTTAGCAGTTTGTACAACACAACGCACGTTTTAACTATGGTAGCACTAGCCCCAGCTAATACGGTCAACGAAATGTTACCATAGCTACTAGCTAGCAGAGGAGGAATGGGAGTCTGAGAGGCGGAGTGTTTAAAGTAGAGCTGGGCCGTTAACGGCGTTAAAGTGCTGCGTTATCGCGAGACTAGTATCGCGCGATAATATAATTGACGCCGTTAATCTTTTTCTCAACGTTGGGTCTGTATTGTCCTTAAATACTTGCCGTAGTTCCCAGCTGTGGTACCAGGAAGTGATTGCACTACTGTAGCTGTAGTCAGAATAATGTGTTAAACTAAAGTAGTGGTCCGGTAATCATTGTTATACAGGTGAGGTTAAGAAGTCCTCAGGATATAACACAATTCGGCGATGAGGACGTCTGAATCTGCGCAATGCAAGAAAGAAGAAGTCCGTTGCAAGCTTTGTTTACATTATTAACGTTAGCATGTTAGCTCACGTTGATACGGGCGGCACTGGGAAACATCTACAAGAGGACGAAATCCACTTTACACACTAAAGGAAGGATCGACTGGACTATTGTGAGTGTTTACAACAGAAATGGCTTGGGTTATTGGAAATATTGGACCGTTTGATGACAATGTAGCCCCTTTCGTGACTGTGATGCACGGAGTGAATCCACAGTCACTTGCTCCTCAATAGGAAACCAACCTAGATTTACCATGAAGGACTGGTTCTGGCTGAACCGTTCGTTATACAAGAATCACAGAGACGTTTCAAAGGTGCTCACAGTTGCATGAGGGTTTCGGACAGAGATACGGGATGGTTTGAAAGCTCTGCGTTGCTAATAAACATTTTAAATAATCTTTATAAACTGCTCAAAACGGCATTATTTCCGCCGTTGGGTGATCACAGCGCATGCGCACCATCCCGTATCTCTGTCCGAAACCCTCATGCAACTGTGAGTACCTTTGTAATTTCTCTGTGATACTTGTATAACGAACGGTTCGGCCAGAACCAGTCCTTCATGGTAAATCTAGGTTGGTTTCCCATTGAGGAGCAAGTGACTGTGGATTCACTCAGTGCATCACAGTCACGAAAGGGGCTAATGACAATGTGGAGCAAATAAATGAAAATGGGGGACCCTGATGTAAACAAGACAAACGTCTTTCTCTGGTCTGCATCCCCTTAACAATTGTATGTATTGGGCGGCTACGTGGCGTAGTGGGCAAGGCGCTCGCCACGAATGCGGAGACGCTGGGCTCGCCTGTTCGAGCCCAGCGCTCCACATTGCTTTCAGTTTAGCTGGTCGTTCATACTAATACACATTGGCCGTATTAGGGGGTGGGAAACTGATGGGTGGGGATCGGGCGTTGTGGACAGCGACTCCTACAGGTCGGTTGGTGCGCAGTAGAATCAGGAAGTGTCGGGGGCAGCGTGAGCCTCCCACGCGTTACTCCTCGCCACTGAGAGATCGAGCTGCGCAGGTGAAAAGATGCGACTGCTGTTACCTCAAGTACCGGAGGGGACTTGTGCTATGTATGACTTAGTCCACATTGCAGCCGGCTTGTGGGAGGCAAGAAACAGCGTTCGTGACAGGGGAGGGTTGAATTGGATGATACGAAATTGGGATGGGAGAAAATATAGAAAATGGGAGAAAAAGTGGATAAAAAAAAAATTGTATGTATTGAGCCGTACTGTATTGTACCCATTCTGCAATCTGTTAAATAACGTTTTCATTCATTCATTCATGCAACTGTTACACTGAGCTTGCACTGAATTTGTTGAGAAACCTGCTTCTGCAGCAGTCTGTGTGTGAGCAACCAGTCAGCAGCATTGTGAATTTAGAGATTCACTAAATGACACATTGAGAGACAGGTGTGTGTGTGTGTGGATTAAGAAATGAAGGTTCACAGAAGAAACTACTGACAGAGAGTGATTTGACACTGGAGAGAGCTGTCAATATCAGTGTAACAATGTTAATGGCATCAAAGGAAGGGCACAGAAAATTACGATAAATCTGGTTTTAAAAGAAACTACAAACTACAAGAAATTACAAAAAGAAGAGACATGTTCATGCTGTTGAACAAGGAGATAGAACAGCTAGTGACTCCTCAGATGAAGAGGAGAGGATAAATCTCCTCCTCTGGTCATTATTTGGGTAGAACACACCTATTTTGAACGCCTTCGGCAGATTTTTTCTTTTTGAGCCATTTTAATCTAGATTAATCTAGATTAATTCCAGGATTGCAGGTAGATTAATCTAGATTAAAAAAAATTATCTATGCCCAGATCTAGTTTAAAGACAATGATAGGCGTTTATTCAACATCCAAGAAGGCTAACATACAACTGTGTTTTACTAACTCCAACCGGGACTATTGCCACTTTCGTGCTGCTTGTTGATGTTATGAACTCCTCCTAACGTGACCGGAGCTGAAGGTGCCACACGCTAAAATGTCCGTGGGGACCTGCGCCATCCCATAGATAGTTCCAACTCACCGAATTACGTAATCCACCACAGTTGCACTCAATATTTAAATAATGTTCGGTCTAAATAAATGTAGACAGATACATAATAATTTCAAGCAGAAAACGAATCTTTCCATTAAGAACCGACAATCAGGGAATTTAAACATAGTTGACATTGTTTTTTTGTGTTTATATTAAAGAAAGGAAAGTCTAGTGCTGGCTGAGCATATTGTTTGTTTGCACTAAGTTAATACTTTGACAAATGTAGCCTATATTTTTCAGTCAGTTCGGTCTTTGTGTGCCAAACATTATTTAAGACTGTAACACTGTAAACCTTTTTATTTTTTTTAATAAATGAGAAGCATGTTTAGATTTGAGTGTTAAATTCTTTTTTAATAAAAATTAACGTATATCGAACCGAACCGAAAACCGTGACCCCAAAACCGTGATACGAACCGAACCGTCCATTTTGTGAACCGTCCCACCCCTACCGTTTATCATAAAAATTCAGTGCCCCCAAAATACAAAAAAGCCCCCGAAAATCAATTAAGGGGGGCAAAAAAAGCCCTTGATTTCTTTTTTTATTATTTCTAACCCTGAGTATTCCTATAATAACGCTATGAACCAGGCTGAATTCATTCGGAAATACCTATTCCAAATGCTATTTATAGGGTTTGACAATAATTACACTAATGTCGCTATTTTACAATTAACTATAATGAATTACGGGTCATACAGAACACGTCAGTGTTGAAACTAATGCATGAAAGTCTGTCTCATGCTGCAGTCTTATTATTCTACCGCTGGGCGGCCATTTACGCACGGTCTGAGCTGTGCGTAGATATACGCACAATCTCAAGCACACGTTCAAATTGATAAGTCCCACACTTTGCTTAGAAATGATCGTACGCAAGGTTTACGCACATATCTGTGCGTACGCACCATTGATAAATGAGGGCCCTGAACTCTGCAGGAACCAGGATCCTGTTTGTGGATTTCAGCTCCGCTTTCAATACAGTAATCCCGGCCCTGCTACAGGACAAGCTCTGCCAGCTGAGCATGCCCGACTCCACCTTGGTCCATCAGGGCCAAAACCTCACGCCACAAGAACAGTTTCTTCCCCTCTGCAGTGAGCCTCATCAACAAGGTTCGGGACCCACTGACACCCCCCCCCCCTTCCTATTTTATCTTTATTGTAAATTCTCAGATTCTAGGGCAGCTGGGTGGCACAGCGGAGATTGCGCTCGTCACCAATGCAAGAGACTCCGGTCTCGACTCCGGGTGTCAGCATTGCCTCCGGCTTGGGCCAGCCGTCATACTAACTCAATTGGCATTGGCTGAGTTAGAGGGTGGAAGTCGATGGGTGGGGATTTGGACGTTGTGGACAGCGACTCCTACAGGTCGGTTGGGGGACGCCTGCACAGCAGAGACAGGAAGTAGCGGGAGTAGTGTGAGCCTCCCATGCGTTACACCTCGCCACTGAGAGTCCACACTGGGAGGTGAAAAGGTGTGACAGGCTGCCTCCTCATGTACCGGAGGGGACACGTGATGCAAGGCTTCTATCCTCCCTACAACAAACCAGTGGGGGCATAGTCGAGCAACGTTCAAGACAGGAGAGGGGAGAATTGGAAACACGAAATTGGGATGGGAGAAAATAGAAAAATAAGGACAAAAAGTGGATAAAAAAAAAGTTCTCAGATTCTATTGTGCCATATATAATTGAGTTTATATCCCATTTAATATTATTCAACCTCTTTATTTACAGTTGTACAGCCCTGGCCTATATTTTATTTCATAATTATATTATGCTCAACTTAGTTCATATTTCACTTATCTTACTCCACCTCTTTATTGTATTATTACAATTAACACATCCAGTGCCGTTCACGAGAATTCTCGTGTCTGTGGCCCAACGGTTCAGTGCCAGAAATGAAGATTCTCGTTTCTGTATCTTTTATTGGCTATTTCCATTCATAATCCATCCTGCCTGTGCAGGCGGTCCTGAATGGGTCTGAGATCGCAAACATCCAATACCGCCGCCTAACGCCTTGCGGCCGGTATTGCACATCCTTGGAAACTCTCTAGCTTGGTCTGTCCGTCTATCTAAAAAGTCTGGTCCGGGTTTTCCTAGTCGGGCAGGAGTAATGTTTATAACGCATGGATTGAGGAGAATCAAGCACCGCCCGTTCATGTTCTTTGGTGGATTATCTTGGCAACACGATCGACATCAATACTTGGAATGGCGATCAGATAATTGGAATATTCTTTTTGCAGTACATCCTAGTCAAGGTAAGGGCTATGGTATCAATCTTGCACCCTTTCATGCATGCATGATGAAACATAATACCGATAATATAGCGTTGATTTCAGATTGATTGTTGATCCAGGCGAGGAACGGCACGGTTTCTAGTGAAATGCACTAAACGCTGCATAGCGGCGTTTCCTGGGATTACACAGAATTACTCAAACTATACTCATATTCACCACGGTATAAAACGGGAATGTATGGATGACATTTTTTTTTTCTTTTTCACAAATTGAACGATAGATACTCGATGTCAAATGGGCAATAGTTTTATATCCATAGCTATGATATTTAATATAGTTTTAGCACTGCAAACACCTGCATGTATCCCCATTCATTAAAGCGCTGGCACACACGGCCATACTCAACCTCTGGCGCTGAATGTGTTAATGTCTGTCCGCTAATGTCGCACCAAAAACGACCAAAGCAAACTCCTTGTATGTGAAAGCTACTTGGCAAATAAAGACCTTTCTGATTCTGATTATGATTCAACACCCTTGGCTCCCGGCGCACAAATATTTAAAAGCATACGATTAAATATTGTTTAAAATAAAAAGCTAAATACTATTATTTTGTGTGTCATGTTTCCAAATAAGATTGTTTACAACGAAATGCTTTCTACAGTCAATTTGTTGGTTAGATGACCTCCATGATCGATCTCGCTCTCAGTGAAGTTTCTCATATTAGTTTGCTAAGCCATTATTCCACATTCCACAAACAGCATGTTCCCATGGGGGTGTTTAATGAACATATATGGTTAATTAGGGGCGGTTCTGTATGCAAATACTCAGAATCGCGCATGAGCATAGACGGTAAGAACAATTGGTATTGTGCATGTGTGCGTACGACCTGTGTACGCACGTTTGATAAATCCTGATCTTCTAAATTCCGTGCGTAGGAACTAAAGTAGAACACTTTCTATGCATTATTGATAATGAGGGCCCAGGGATATTCACGCACAAGTCTCTAGAGTTTACAGAGAATGGTGTGGAAAAACTAAAAACACTCAGTGAGTGGCAGTTCTGTGGGCGAAATGAGAGCTGTCAGAGGTGTGCGGCCAGACTGGTTCAAGCTGACAGGAAGGGTAAAGATGCTGCAAGTGGTGTGGCTTTGTTAAAATAAGTGTTCCAACAGCCATCACTGACAGTGTTTGGTCAGTAACATGAGTCTCCCAGTCCCTCCATTCTGCAGTAAACAGGTAATACATTTCCTTGTATCCATTCCCACTTTATCCAATCAGGAGAGAGAACTCTTGCCAAGCCAAAT
Organism: Notolepis coatsorum; assembly: GCF_963971535.1. NCBI lineage: Eukaryota > Metazoa > Chordata > Actinopteri > Aulopiformes > Paralepididae > Notolepis > Notolepis coatsorum. The sequence goes on from NC_140183.1 coordinate 84,945,102, forward strand.
TAGCTTACTGCACTGGTAGATAATTTTACACATTTCCATAAAACAAGTTTTTATTTCTTATTTTTGCAGTGTGGAGTTCACTCACCTGATTGGATAAGGTGGGAACAGGATACCAGAAATTGTATTTTGCGTTTACTGCAGAGCGGAGGGACTGGGAGACCCATGTTACTGACCAAACACTCTATATCAGTGATGGCTGTTGGAATGTAGAGCTATTTAACATTTATTTGAACAAAGCCATACCACTTACAGCATCTTTACCCTTCCTGTCAGCTTGACCAGTCTGGCTGCTCACCTCTGACATCCCTCATTAACGAGACGTTTTTGCCCACAGAACTGCCACTCACTGGGTGTTTTTTGTTTTCCCACACCATTCTCTGTAAACTCTAGAGACCGTTGTGCGTGAAGATCCCCGGTAGGCTTGGGCGGTATGACGGTATTACGGTATACCAGGGTATTTCGAAATACCGACGGTATGATTTTCAATACCGTGACGTCACAGACTGCGCCAACTCTGTAGTGCACAGCACGCGCCAGCAGAGGGCAGGGCAGTCTGTCTTTCCCTCTCTCAGTCAGAGCAGAGCACAGCTGAGCAGGTGACGCAACGCGCATGTTCCGTTGGGTCTTTCATCTTGCATGTGTTAATCTGCACGATAAATAAAGACTTATTCTTCTATAGAATGCGGTTATGGACCGTTTATTAACCATGGGCCCACTTCCAGACATTGGATGATTGAGGAATCGGGAAACGGAGCGTTTTTCTAACGTTTTGAAATTGATTCGTGCATGAATGTGGACTCAGGGACACGTTGTTTGGGTACCGCCCGGTAAGTAAGTTATGTTATGGTTAAGCGATTGGAAGATGAACGTATGAGATATGAATGCTGGTGGTAGTGTATATTTGGTAAAGCGTTCCAGTTCGACTGTGTGTGTGCGTATTGGCTTCGCGATTCACTACATTGGTTTAATGGCTTAAGCTGGGTTTTGATTATTATTAATGCAGAATACATTTTGTGCGTCTGTGTAGTTGTGTACTACTGTCATGAGTTTGTGAGTCATATTGCTCTAATGTCAGCCTCTGTTATACGCTCCGTATGACTCGTTTCATATCTGCGTGTATCGAAATCGTATGTGCGCGCTGGTTTGTTTACAGCGCGTTTGTTTACACTTGGTAACACGGGTTGCTAAGGAATTTAGGCTCGAGGTTGAAGAGAGTGCACTTTTAGGTTGAAAGAACGGCCCTAATGTCAACGTGTTTCAATATAAGCGTTATGTATGGTGATAACGAGTATATTGTTAACTTAACTTAGCTCCGCTCCCCCCCCCCCCGCTGATGAAAATGAAAGTCATACCGTCATATACCGGGGTATTATGTCATCAAGGTATGACGGTGTGAAAAAAAATTATACTGCCCAAGCCTAATCCCAGGAGTTCAGCAGTTTAATGAGAGGTCAGAGGAGAACAGACTGGTTCAAGCTGACAGGAAGGCAACAGTAACTCAAATAACCACACGTAAAGGCAGCACGGTGGTGTAGTGTATTGGTTAACACTGTCGCCTCACAGCAAGAAGGTCCTGGGTTCGATGCCTGCTTGGGGACCAGGTTGCCAGGTACCCAGGTGGGGTATCTCCCGGGCCTTTCTGTGTGGAGTTTGCATGTTCTCCGCTGTGCTCGCAAGGGTTTCCCCTCCAGAAGAATAGATAAAAACCCAATGGAAAATCATGCAGAACAGATCGCTAACGGCAACGCCGTCGTGTCCCTGACGAAGACGGACAGGAGCACTTGGATTGGTCCCCGGGTGCTGCCCCACGCTGCAACCCATGTCTGCTCCCGGCTGCCCTTGGGGGGGAAGGACGACTGGGAGGGTCAAGCGCAGAGACAAAATGTAATTGGCGAAATAAAAACAACAAATAAATGCATGCGTGTGTATCGCTGCATGACTACGTTGCAATGTGTGCAATGAATAAAGACTTCTTCAAAGTCCAGTTTAATCTTAAATGACACCAGTGGTGTGCACAAGAGCACCTCTGAATGCACACCACTTTGAACCATGAGGTGAGACCGGCTACAGCAGCACACTCCCGACGTAATAAAGTGGCCACTGAGTGAACATCCAAGCTGCAGCAACACTTTCATCATCCACACACTCAACAGCTGCACCTAGAAAGAGCCAGTAGGTGTCGTCTTACGTCTCAATAAAAGAGAACGGCATCCTTCCACGTACCCTAAGCAGATCCTCCGGCAAGTCTCCGCCCTCGTTGATGCCTCTGTTCATGGATATGAAGCGATCCAGGCCTGGCTTGTCCCTCACGTTGGGGTTGTGGAGGCTGGTGTTCAGCATGATGATGGCGAACGACAGCACGTAGCACGTGTCTGGGAGTGGCAGAGACGGGAGGACGTTAGGAATGTCGGACACATGCAACAAGAGTGCCGCAGTACTGAAGTGGTGTTCGGTGCCCACTGGGAGATGTTTGCAATGCGCCGTCTGTCTGTCTATCAGTTTGTCTGTCTGTGTTTACCAGTTGGGGCTAGACAGATATAGGTCAGCCGATAAACATTGTCCGCCATTAGTCTTTTACAGTATGTTGTTATTGGAAAAAGTGCTGCTGATAAAGCACTAGTAGAATTCCTCACAACAGCAAAATAAATGTTTAAGCCACTAGGATGTTAAAATGCCATTCCTTGTTTTTGCTCTGATAGAACATGGCTATATATTCTGATGAGACAGAACAAATGTTCTTATTTGTTTAAAAGTTAAAAGCATTTTTAGATTTGTTGTGTAGATTTGTAAAATGTGGTTTTAGTTCAATCCCAAAGTCAGTAACATGAGCCATAAATATAGGCCAGATCTCATATGGGCGTAGCCCAAACACAAGGCACATAATGAAGACAAGGCGGTTGAAAGACTAGGACAGTTCCAACAATAAAGGCTCACCCCAGAACCTGAATAATAAAATAGCCTGGCTCGGGCCTATTTCAAGCCATCTGCTGTACATATGGGTCTCTAGCTCTACATTACCCGTGCTCTGGAAGACGCCAGGATTGCAGTGACAGTATCTCTGAGCAAAGGCCTCCATCATCCTGTCTATCTTCTGGGCTTCACCAGGCAGACGGAAACTCCACAGGAACTGCCTGTGGGAGGGAAAGCGTCAGTTGTGATTGGAGGATCAAGAAAAGAGGGCGGGCTTGATATAAGTCAATGAGATGTTGGCAGTTTTAATATTGCTTTCCTCAAGTCTTGCAAATAAAAAAAATATAAAAAAGGATGCCAGGGATTTTTCTTTGCATGACACAGGATGTGGAAACAGTGGACACAGTGTACCTGAGGGCCTGGACTAGGTTGAGGTCAGTGAACTCATGGAGGTCAACGAAGGCCTGCAGCACTTTGAGGTTGAAGTCATCTCTGCAGGAGCGGAGAAACAGAATCAGGAAATATATAACAATATATTAAATGATAACATATAATACTATATATAGAAGTATGTCAGAAAGATGAAGAAATAGATAAAGAGACTCAGTACCTCTCTCCGAGGTAGTCTCCAATAGCAGTCTTGTTGAGGCCTTCTCCTTTGTAGAGGAACTGGGAAACGTCCTCTGAAGTGTGTCTGAGCAACTCATTCTCCACTAGAAACACTATGCCCTACAAAGAGTGTGTGGGGAGGGGTGTCAATGATAGCAAGAATGGGGGGTGTCAATGATAGCAAGGAATGAATAAATAAATAGCAACATAAGAATTAAAGGTGCTGTAAGTGGCATCTTAATTTGTTAAAATAAGTGGTATACAGTACATGTTCAAATAATAGCTCTACAGCCATCACTGATATAGATCGTCTTGCTAGTAACATGGGTCTCCCAGTGCCTCCGTTCTGCAGTAAACAGAAAACAGATGTTCTGGTATCCCATTCCCACTTTATGCAATCAGGAGAGAGAACTCCACACTGCAGAAATGGTCTGACAAAAATAAGAAATAAAAACTAGTTTCAAGCAAATATATCCTTGAAACAAGTAAAATAGTCTACCAGTGCAGTAAGCACATTTCTTGAAAAAAGTTAAAATATCTAGGGTTCTCTCTCCTGATTGGATGAAGTGGGAAGGGATACCAGAAAGATTTATTTTCTGTTTACTGCAGAGTGGAGGGACTGGGAGACCCATGTTACTGACCACTCTGCATCAGTGATGGCTGTCGAAATGTAGAGCTACTTCTTTACTCTTTAAGCATTGTTACCTTCTTAGGGTCCATGTTGAACTTCTTCCTTCCCATAGCCACATGTCTGCTTTTCTGTAGAGTTTTACTGCAAAGATGTGAGAAATGGATCAAAACAGTGCTCAAAACACATGACTCTCCATTTAGGGGTGTAGAAATTAATCAATGCAATCTAGCTGCATCAATCAGTAAACTTGTCTAATCCAATGTTGTGTTCATCCATTTGATTTCATTGTTTTAATACAACATTGTGAATTAATAACTTGGTGTGAGGTTTTAGTTGCATACATTTAATTATTGCTGAATCCATCTTGCCACATTTTCATACGCGTTGTTTTGCTAAATTAAATCGAATCAAACCGAACCGTGGCCCAAGTGATTTTATGATGCACCGAATTGTTGCCCAATAATCAATTAGGAATCTAACCGAAAACTGGATTGAATCTTTACACCTCTATCAATAATACCAACATTTTGGGAGGCATAGAGGGAAGGGAACATTTAGAATATAGGACAGCAATAGAACAAATTGTTTATTCAGGTACAAATGTGGTTCATTTCACAAGAGCCTGCAGCAGTGACATCAGTAACAAGTAACACGGACCCTATGGTGTTTATGATCTCTGCGGCAGCACATTTCATTATCTAGGGCTGTCTTAAATACTTCGAAGCTTCGTTTGATGGGCATGGGATTCGAATATGAAAATAAAATTTGATTATTCAAAAATACAAAATAAAATGAATATATATATATATTTTTTTGCTAAATCAACTCTGCCTCTCTTTGTTAACACATTCGGGGCCATTGGAATGAGTCTAATAAATCTCTAGAGGACCGGCAAATGTAAACAGACGTGGGGCTGTTTGTAGAGCTAAATCTATACTTTATAGTATTGCTATCTGTCCATTCTCATTGTCAATTGGGACCATACACCGTCCCTTCAAAATGGATTAAAGAAAGAATTTTTTCATCAATACGTTCTCATTTTATAGCGCCGTGAATATAAGCGTTATACGGCATTTGGTCTAGTACAGTGGTTCTCAAACTTTTTACATCAAGTACCACCTGAGAACGTAGCTGGCTCTCCAAGTACCACCATATGACCGGCGTTAAAATACAGTCTATTCAGCTATGCGCAGTTCACGCAGGAGGCAAATGTATTCCTAATACCATTATGTATTGTTAACTTTTGTCAGACACAGCCACAATGTACAAAGGGATAGCACTAGAACTAGCAAACTCTTCCACACAACTCATACAATGCAAGGGGCATTGAGAACATAATAACTAACATTCTCACATAGCAAGTGAGAAAATTAAGAACAACTGTATTTCAGCAAATGTACTCTCTCTCTCTCTCTCTCTCTCTCTCTCTCTCTCTCTCTCTCTCTCTCTCTCTCTCTCTCTCTCTCTCTCTCTCTCTCTCTCTCTCTCTCTCTCTCTCTCTCTCTCTCTCTCTCTCTCTCTCTCTCTCTCTCTCTCTCTCTCTCTCTCTCTCTCTCTCTCTCTCTCTCTCTCTCTCTCTCTCTCTCTCTCTCTCTCTCTCTCTCTCTCTCTCTCTCTCTCTAATACACATTGGCCGTATTACGGGGAGGGAAAACTGAAGGGTGGGGATCGAACGTTGTGAACAAGCGACTCCTACAAGTCGGTTGGTGCGCCTGCGCAGTAGAATCAGGAAGTGTCGGGGGCAGCGTGAGCCTCCCACGCGTTACTCCTCGACACTGAGAGATCGAGCTGCGCAGGTGAAAAGATGCGACTGCTGTTACCTCAAGTACCGGAGGGGACTTGTGCTATGTATGACTTAGTCCACATTGCAGCCGGCTTGTGGGAGGCAAGAAACAGCGTTCGTGACAGGGGAGGGTTGAATTGGATGATACGAAATTGGGATGGGAGAAAATATAGAAAAATGGGAGAAAAAGTGGATTAAAAATAAAAAAAAAAAAAAAAAAACATATTTAATACATTTTTAATGTTTACCCTTTAAATGCCAGTTTGTGTGATGGCATCACAAATTATTGTTAAAAAAAACACAAAAAGTAAAATATTTTCAATATATCAAATGCAAAGTACATTTTTCTGTGGGGGATTGTTACAGGCTAGGCATGTGTCAATGATTAGCAGCAACACAGATTTTGATGGATTTTTTGTAATGTCAGATTTTTTATCTGACATTACAAAAAATCTAAAAATAAATGGTTATGATCAGGGCTGAAGTTGAATTAAAGATGTAGTATGACTGTTTAGACTGCATTACTCTCTGTCACAGTGATCTCCTGGTTGTTCCCCACTTAGGTTATCTAACTATCGCGCCACCGTAACCAGAAACACTGGCCTGGCCTGCTTCTAAGTTCAGTGGCCTGACTGCAAAAAAAAATTGTACTGGATGTTTACTATTAATGCCTGTGTGTCTAATTTGATGTTATGTTTAAAAAATAATAATAAAAAAAAAAAAGTAAAAAAAAAGAAAAAAAAATTGTGCTTTTTTGTAAATGTTTTCAAGTACCACCAGCAGTACCACCAAGTACCACTAGTGGTACGCGTACCACAGTTTGAGAACCACTGGTCTAGTATATTTCCTGGGAGGCGAGATAAAGGGCTAATAGTTACTAACGTTATATCCAATGGCATTTCCGTTATACAGATGCTACAGTTAAAACTCAAACTGCATATGATCGGCACGATCCTCAAGCATGTATGCATGAAAGGGGGGGGGGGGGCGGGGGACGTCGTTTCCTATTATTGATTACCAATAACCGTGTTCGTCTAAGTAGCCACATACGCTGATCGTATCGTATCATAACAAGGCTCGTAATCGGGCTGTAATCTACGTGAAAAAGATCTTACCATGAGCCGGTTAGATCCCCCCGAGCATTTCCCCATTATCGATCGCCATCTGGTAGATCGATATGTCCATTGGCTGATGATAAATCCCCTTATTGCATAGTGAAATCCGCAATTCAAAACGTATCCGTGCAACAGACAATAGCTATCGCTTCAGATGAGTAGAAAACTACATTAGAGATAATAATAAAAAAAAAAAGACAACTTCTGCCACAGGGAACACTCTATTATCGCGATAGCGCCCCTGAGGATCTGGCCGGTATTGCACGTTGGCGAATTCAAAGAGTAGGGTAAATCTGCAGTGCCGCTCGGCGACCTTGAATAGGTTATTAAAATGGAATAAAAGCAATAACAACTTGCCACGGATATATCCGTGCTTCTGTCCACAACGGGTGGAATCGAAACACGGAGATCTCCGTGGTCGGGCGCCATTGTGTGTTAACTACAACAAGCAATGCTGTTCGTTATTTAAGATGAGGTCGGACTCAGCACTGACAGATTTGTGTTCATTGTGCTACTTTTCATAAAGCCTCAAATGACAGCTTACAATATTTCATGAAAGCAAAGTGTTTTGTTTGTCTAAGATTTAAAAAGGTTTAAACTTTACAGCACTGACAAAGTTGAACAAAGTGCTGTACAAGTCCCACAACATATATATATATTTTTTTTAAATCAAAATAAATAAATATATACCGGTACTTTTTTATTTCGAAGCTTCGAATTAAAATCGAATCTCGGCCCTGAAGCTTCGAATTCCAAAAAAATAATCTAAGGTCAGCCCTATCATTATCATCCCTTTATTTAAACATGCAAATGCAGCGTGATCTCTCTCACCTGCCATCCGTGTTTGTCTCCAGGCCTCCACGTCTAATTTAAACATGCAAATGCAGCGTGCTCCCTCTCTCACCTGCCCTTTGTGCCAGTCTCCAGGCCCTTCAACCCTCTTATCTAAACATGCAAATGCAACGTGGTCTCCTGCTCACCTGCCCTCTGTGCTGGTCTCCAGGCCCTCCACCTCTAAAATGGCCTCTCGTAGTTCATCTCGGAGCCTCTGGATCTCCTGCAGCAGAGCGCCCTTCCTCCTACGGATGTCCTCCAGCTCGGAGCGCTCTTCTGGGCTCAGGTCTACAGGGACTGCAGCGCAGGAAGAGGGGAAGAATAGAGTCATTACTGCTGCTGCCGATTCACACCGAGACCCAGAAAACTAAAAAACATTCAATCTAAAACAACTAATTGCGGTAGAAAACAGTTATGACAGACCTGCAATTGGGCTGCACAATATCAACACTGACAAAAATACTTTGTAGGCTTATTTTGGCTGAGAAATAGCCCACGTTTTTTTTGTTGGTTTAATTAAGTCTAGCCTACATCATCTTTAAATCTACATTACACTTCCCATAGCTCTACAGTATTTGAGTGTGAAAATATTTTCCGCTGAACATTCTACTGCTCAATCTCTTAACATTCGCCCTAATACCATGGCCTGGGTCAATACTAGGGATGCACAGATCCAACTTTTCAGTCCCGATACCGATACCTGGGCTTTGGGTATCGGCCAATACCGAGTACCGATCCGATACCCATTGTTCAATTAATAAACTGTATGCCTCACTGTGTGGAAGAGACTGGGATCATTCTTTTGTGCAAGGTAACATCAGGCTTGACTTAAAACATTACTTTCCTAACTTAGTGAAACAAAATGTAACAAATTAAGACGGATATAAATGTACTGAATTGTTATTTATTATTGTATTTATTATAATATTATATTATTAAAAGAATATATATATTTAAAAAAATAAATCCAATATATATATATTTTTTTCTTCCGATACCCGATCCAGCTATTTTAGTCATATCAGGGCCGATATCCGATATAAATATCGGAGCATCCCTAGTCAATACTCAATTCTGGTTTGTAGGGACAGGCCTGTACATCAGAGCCTGCTAAACAACTCTGCCGAAGAGAGTAAAAGTCTGTACCAAATCTGGACATCCATGACCAAATTAGTTTGAAAGAAAATGAGACTATAACTTTGAATTGGATGTATATTAGAGAGTATCACAAATAACCAAATATTAAGCTTGTCTGAACATTTATGAGTTATGCAGTGATATAGTTATCAAAAAAGTAAATGGACTATTAGTTCAGTCTTTTCATTGTTGTTGTTTCCATGGACACAGTGAATAAACCAACTAATTTCCGGTTCTTATTTATAAAGAGACATAAGGATATGGGGGTAACAATATTGTTTATTCAATATGTTAACACGTTCACGTGTTATATATATATATATATATATATATACGTGTTTGCTCGCCAACGTTTCAGCGCCATAAACGTATATATCCGTTTTTAGATCGTTTTTTTCTTTTATTCGATCTTAACTCATTCCCCGCCAACAACGAGTTTACTCGTTATTGGGAGCTGACGCTTGAACGGCAACAACGAGTATACTCTTTATTTGATCGTTTTTTTTATTTTTTATATTTGTATTCATTATTCATTCAGGGACCTTCGTGTTACCATAGGGAATGAGTCTGAGTTTGCCAAAGTGCAATACCGGCCGCATCCAGCTAGACGGCGGTATCGAGCACCCATCCGGTTTCACTTTTCCTTGTCGGGCGGATGGAGCGGTTCCATTGAAGCGCGTCAAATATCCCCGATCCATATGTTGTGGTGGGTTATGCCGTGGACCAAATGGACATTGGATGTACCAGATGGCGATCAAATTGGAATATTATTTTTGGAATACTCCCGATCACAGGTAAGGACTATCTGACGTCAATTTTAGCTTGATCCTGCAATGCTTTTATACCGATCCAGCTGATCAGCGTTTTTAGTGTTCAATACGAATGCCATTACTGCCAATCAATAGGGATGCCCCGATCGATCGGCCACCGATCGTTATCAGCCGATAATCAGTATAAATATGCGATCGGTGATCTGTGATAATGCTTTATTTTCGCCGATCGTCAAACCCGATCTCACTCGCTCGTCTCGCTGAGTTCGGTCTCAGACACCGGGAGCTGTGCGGCGTCTGCTCCTCCCTCCAGCCCCTCCCGCGCGCATGTAAACACGGGTCTAGTAGTCTAGTCTAGTGGGACGGGAGCCGGGAGGACGGCGTCTCCCTTAGCTAACGTTAGCTACCGTTACAAAATGACCCAGTCAACCATTCACTTCCAGTCCAATACATGATGAGGCATTGTCTAACCGAACGGTATCTAGCCGGCCAGCTACCGATAGCTCCTGACATCAACAAACGCTCCAGCAAACTCTAGTAGAGACGTGTATGATACCTCAGCTAGCTCATGTTAGCTGACGCCAGCTCACTGTTCAAAACGAAATGTCCCACTGAACTAAATAGTTCACAGAGGCGCTGTATCAACGTTATATAGCCGGCCAGCAGTAGCCACAGATAGCTCCTGTGACTTTCGATTCCCTTAACGCTGCCAGGTTTTTCCTACAGTTGCGCGCGTTAGCATGTAGCCATGGCAGACTCTATTTGATTCCTTAAGGGCTCGAAATTGCCTGGCTTTTGGTCATATGCTCCCGAAATGCTCCCGCTGTTTGGCTACTTCTATGTGCAGTGAAAACTACTTGAATGCTTTAGAACAAAGTCATTGATTTAGTTTAGGGTGAGCTAAAATTAGCCGCGGAGCTATCGCTAGCTAACGTGAGCTAACGCTATTTAATCAAGCTCACAAAGAGAGATAAACAGCTGACAGCGGATAGTACAGGTACAAATACAATAAAACAGCGGGTGGGGACTGTTGTGTAAACATTGTACTCTTTAGTTCACATATAATAAGAGCCGGATTGTTTATTTACTAAGTCTCTACTCTGAGTCCGTCAGACAGGAAGTACCATGGTGCAACATACAAATGTGTCCGTGTAGCAACACAAGCCAATACCTACAGGACAGGGGCCCGGGGAGGGAGCTCTGTGTGTCTGTGTGTCTGTGTGTGTGTGTGTGTGTGTGAGACAGAAGTCAGGAATAACGACTGTTATTCAATAGATTAAATTAGTTTAAGAATAAAAAAATAAATACATTTTAAGAGAATCTCAAATACATTATTTTATTTAAGTGTAGGCTATAGTTAATGTTTTATTTTTTACAGTTTTTGTATTTTTCTGACATGGTAAATGGCTGCTTTTTTATATAGCGCTTTTATCCAAAGCGCTTTACAATTTGTTCCTTACATTTTACCCAATCACTCACACATTCACACAACGACGGCGCAGGCAACCATGCAAGGTGCCAACCTGCTCATCGGGAGCAGTTAGGGGTTAAGTGTCTTGCTCAAGGACACATCGACACGCTGCCCGGGAGGAGCGGGAATCGAACCGGGAACCTCCGGATTGCCAGACGACTGCTCTACCTCCCGAGCCACTGTCGCCCCTGACATGGGGGCTCAACAATAAATGACAATCAGAAATGTCAAGTTGCATGTTGTTATTCTAACCAGCTTAGTTCTGTTGCATTTCCAATTTATTTATTTAAATTATAAATTGATCAGGTATCGATAAGAGAATCGATAAAGAATCGAATCGATAAGCAGAATCGATAATGGAATCGTATCGATAAAATCCTATCAATTCCCATCCCTACTCCTGATATCAATGTTTTATAACACTCATTCGATGCGTATTCGAGCTGAGGGCATGTTGTTGAATATGATCAATAGGGTCCAGCTGCACCTCCGGAGAATCCTGGCCGTAGCTGCAGGCTACTCGAGTATAGGGTCTAGCTGCAGCTCCGGAGAATCCTGGCCGTAGCTGGAGGCTACTAGAGTACACACAGACAGTGGAGCTTGTTGCGTGGTGGCGATGTCTCGCAGATAATACAAGTACAAGTCTAATTATATAATATATATATTTTATAAAAAAAAAGAAAAAAAAAATATAAAATAATTTTTAATTTCTTTTTTAATCAAAAACGATCGGTATCGGATCGGTATCGGCCGATATGGCTCACGACGATCGGTGGCAAAATGTGATCGGGGCATCCCTACCAATCAAATAATCAGAAACGAGTCAAACGACCCCCCCCCCCCCCTTTCATGCATTCATGATGGAACATAATGCCTATGATATAGATTTGATTTGCGAATAATAGCGTGTACAGGCAAGAAACGGCATCGCTTAGAGTAGGATTCACGTATGAGGCTATAACACAGCCTTTCGGGAATTACCCCAGACCACGCTATAACGATACTTATATTCACCACGGTATAACACGGTAACGTATGGATGGAAAAATTTACTTTTTCACATATTGAACAATAGATAGGTGATGTCAAATGGGCCATAGTATTGTATCCATAGCTATAATATAGAATAGTTATAGCTCTACAAACAAGGTGACGCACTCAGGGCAAGAAATTGGAGCCCGCCACCCGCCATTGGCGGGCAGATTTTTGGTTTGGCGAGTGACACTGAGATGAGAGGTCTGCTCGCCACCTGGCGTGTAGTTCATATCGATACTCTTATTTTGAAAATCCTGTGCGGGTCTCATTTCCGCCCCAAGCGCAGCTCCAGTCATAATATCGATGGCTCCGGCAGTTAGCAACGTTCGGTTCATATGATACTCTTATTTTGAAAAAAAACGTGGCAACGAGTCATATCCGCCCCAGTCCGTGCTTCTGCTCGTATCAACACAGAGGCAGTCTGCTCTAGTCTAGTGCGGACCTCCGTGAGCTAACGTTACTGTTTAAACAATGACCCAGTCAACTATTCATTTTTAGTTTAATACAATACAACAAATGCTCCAGCAATAGTCGAGTGCATAATACCTCCGTTCTCTCGGTAGGCAACGTTAGCTCACGTTAGCTCTAGGGATGCCCCGATCGATCGGCCACCGATCGTTATCGGCCGATAATCAGTATAAATATGCGATCGGTGATAATGCTTTCTTTTCGCCGATCGTCAAAACCGATCTCACTCGCTGAGTTCTGTCTCAGACACCGGGAGCTGCACACAGTGCTGCGCGTCTGCTCCTCCTCCAGCCCCTCCCGCACGCATGTAAACACGGGTCTAGTCTAGTCTAGTGGGACGAGACCTCCATGAGCTAACGTTAGCTACCATTACAAAATGACCCAGTCAACTATTCACTTTTAGTTTAATACATGATGAGGCTAGAGCCATATGAAATCCGCGTTCACGGAATCGCGGACGGAATCGCGGAATTAACAAATAAAAATGGAATCAACTGCAAAACGTGGAATATTGCAGAATTTGGCCTAATCTGGACTGAAATTTCGTTTTTGGGTGGAACGTTTGGTGCACACGCGACCGGGGAGGCGGGGACGCTACAGCGTGTTACACACAACACAGCCGCGGTGCTCAAGCGTCTGGCTGTTTCAGTGTTAACATAGTCAAGAAGCTAAACAATTCCACAATAAGCCCTCAATTCAGAGCAGAACAGTATCCTAATGACTTTTATGCCTCCGGTGATAAGGTGTTTTGCTAATTCTGTCAACGTTCCGTGGACTGGACCCGCAAAAACACTTGCGACACTATTGTGATTAAATAGCTATAACGTTAGGACATGAATACATGATAGCTTCTAGCTAAATCTAGTGCACCCATCCATTTGTTTAATGCAAACGATTGTCATTATACACTGCCCTTTATAAACTAAATACACTTAAATAGCTATGTAACGTTATAGGACTATAGATGGAAATGATAGCTTCTAGAAGTTCTAGCTAAATCTGGTGCACCCATCCATTTGTTTAATGCAAACGATTGTCATTATACACTGCCCTTTATAATCTAAATAAACTTAAATAGCTATGAAACGTTACAGTACATAGGACTATAGATGGAAATGATAGCTTCTTGCTAAATCTAGTGCACCCATCCATTTGTTTAATGCAAACGATTGCCATTATACACTGTCCTTTATAAACGAAATAAACTAAAGGTGCCTAAATTATGCATTACTATATTTCATCACAATATAATAGATATAGCTAGGTTACTGACATTGTCATTGTGATAATGTCAGTAGTAGCTAGCTGTATCTATTGTTTACACTTGAAATATGTATTTTTATTTTGTCACAATATTAATTGAAAAATATTGTGTAAAATTGAACTGTATTTCTGAGTTGCAGCACTTAAAAACATTAAATGGACTGTTATATCTTATTCAATTGTGGACATTTATTCATTCCCACTTATTAGACACTATTTCTGATGGTAAAATGAGCATAAAAAGCAAAATACAGAATTCTGAAATATTAAAACGGAAAAAATGGAATTTGGGAAAAGATTAAATGGAATTTGGAAAATAATAAAACGGATTTCATATGGCTCTAGATGAGGCATTGTCTAACCGAACGGTATCTAGCCGGCTAGCTACTGATAGCTCCTGATATCAACAAATGCTCCAGCAATAGTCGTACTAGTGTATGATACCTCTGTTAGCTCACGTTAGCTTAGCTCACTGTTCAAAACGAAATGTCCCATTCAACTAAATAGTTCACTGAGGCGTTGTCTTAACGTTATATTTCCGGCTAGCAGTAGCTACAGACAGCTCCTGATATCAATGTCTTATAACACTCATTTGATGCGTATTCGAGCCCCGGCTTGCATCGCAGACACAAACAGGGATAGCTGAGGGAGTAGGGTATATCTGCAGAGCCTAGGGTAAATCTGCAGAGCCAAATGTGATTTGATCAAAGCAGAGTATACACACAGACAATGGAGATAGCGAGCATTTTGACTTGTTGTGTGGTGGCGTTGTCTCGCAGATAATACAACTACAAGTCTAATTATATAATATATATATATTAAAAAAAAATATATATATATATATATATAAAATATATATATATTTTTTTATTAATCAAAAACGATCGGTATCGGATCGGTATCAGCCGATATGGCTCAAGACGATCGGTGATCGGTATTGGTGGCAAAAAACGTGATCGGGGCATCCCTAGTTAGCTCTATATGTCCCAGTAAACTAAATAGTTCACTGAGGCGTTGTCTTAACGTTATCTAGCCGGCTAGCAGTAGCTACAGATAGCTCCTGATATCAATGTCTTATAACATTGATTCGATGCGTATTCGAGCTGAGGGCATGCTGAATGTGATTTGACCAAAGCACAGTATACCAATAGGGTCCAGCTGCATTGCCGGAGAATCCTGGCTGCATCTGGAGGCTACTAAGTATACACACAGACAGTGGAGCTGTTTGCAGATAGCGAGAAGTCACTTCAGTTCAGAGAGAGAGAGAGAGAGAGAGAGAGTACAAATTTAACTCTGGCCTCTTCAAGTGTCTATTCTTCAACGTAATAGCTTATCTACTTGAAATGTACTGAAAAAAATGTATATATGTGACACAAAAATGCATATTTTTTTTTGGCCGGTAAGAAATATGCTTGGCGGGTAGAATTTTCCCATCTACCCACCACTGGCCGGTGAGTCAAAAAGTTAATTTCGTGCCCTGGACGCACACCTATCTTTTAAAGCATGGCAGTGCTATGACGGGCTCCGTCTAATTCCCGGCGGGGAATGAGTTAATATCAATATTACACTCACGGACCTATATGCTACAAGTGAAAGCCATCTAGAGACCCAAAAAGTGCAGTACTGGCCAAAACCTGCTAGGCGGCAGTATCGAGAACGCTTGTTGGAGAATTATCCGACGTTTTTCCCAATATATTTATCATTATTATTGTAGCTAAGGGGCTACACAACCCTGACTGTATTGAGATATGTTAGATTAAACCACTACTAAAGAATATTAATAGCCAGACAGTACAGTTAGACAAAATGGCGGACACTCAATTGACTGCGCGGGGACAGGGTTACAATTTGAATAAGCAGCATGTTTAATGTTAATAGCAAACATACATATTAGTTATCACGGTTCTCCTTTAATAATAGAATGTCAGTGCAACAAAGTCAACGGTAACGAATGGTTCCTAGACTACGGATACTCGACCGGTGGAGCTCTGAAGGGAGTGAGACGAAACGAGGCGATACAGGGAAAAGCAAGAAGGTGGCTGGAGACGGTTGGTTCTCTCTAGAGCTCCTGCTCCAGAGAAACTGTAGACTGGTCGGATAATCCTGTCGTCGCTGGAAGAAGGGGTCTCGTACGGAACCGGTCCTTGTATTCCTAGCGCCCGATGGCAGGGTTAATAGCTATTAATCCAAAAGCCTGTTGGCATAGATGGTAGCTAGTTAGCTTCGTTTGTACGTGAAGCTAACCCGCAGACGGTCTCCAATGAGTAGTTATATCCAAACGTCGCTGGGTTTAACTATAGGTCTCTCCACGTTACTTCGCTTACACAATTCACTATACTGTGCCAATAATGGCTCGACAATATTATAGTTGTATCTAAGTAGCCATTAGCTCTCTATAACGATACACTGCTATCGGTCTGTGTACAACTGTACCAGACGTCTTTCACTCTTGCTCTGTTAGTTTTCCTGTTATGCTACTGCTGCTGCTGCTGCTGCTTGCACCGTCTACACAATATACTCTATCTGGTTCCCTGTTGGGCTCAGCCTGTTCACCTGTACAGAATCAATGCGCTTGCTCTGGGCTTGTCTGAACATGTCTGAACATGTCTAGAAAACATGTCTAGGGGGCGCGCCTCTGGCGCCTACAGCGTCAAGGATGGGGCCTACAACAAGCGAAATGAAGAATACTGTTAGGCAAACAGATGACGTAAAGATATATATCTTCTATAAACAATATATAAGTTATACAAAATAATAAACGTGTTAATCTGGACCTTCAGAACAATTATCCTTCATTATTATCATGAGTAACATTTATTGCATACATTTATTGCATGAGTTAATTATTATCTGGTGCCGCCTAGTGGACGCACTTTGGAGAACGTATTGCGACTCTGAGCAGGTAAGCTGTCTCTGCGCCGGCGCGTCGCGCTATTTAAGTGACACTCTGAGCCTAGACTGTAAAGTGAAAAGCCCCGTGGGCGAACTCTTGACTGGCCAACGGTACGTTGCATTGTATGCACCGTTAACACTTTAAGTGCCGAAAACGTGTTTAGGCGTCCTTCCCCGCCATGCTCAAGTTGCCGAGGACGCCGTAACTCGTCTTTAATATCAATATTTCAAAAATCTGTGATCGAAATCATATTTTTCCTCCGCAGCCCTGAGACACAGTGCTGGCCTCCTCTCAACCCTTTAGCGGTTCAAGAGCGCCATCTGGTGGCCGATCGGCAGAAGCGCCAAACAGGAAGTCATGTGGATGAAGTGCTGATCGTCCATATTACTTCCGGGCACTCTCTATAGGTCGCGGGACTCGATCTCGACACAATACATAGTGATCCGTTGCCAATAACTCGATAAACAACATGATTTGGACGTATATACTATTATACAACCTGGAAATAGATCGCGTATTTCTACATCCCATAATAGGAATATTTCAGTTCCACGCTCATCGTCCAACGGCGCGAGGAAGATACGGTAAGATTCAGCGTTATTTTTGAACGTGTTCGATATAAACTGCTCTGATGATCATATCACCCACACTAGATGAATGATATAACGCTGCCCACGGAATTATAAACGATCCCCCGCCCATCCGGTCATCATCAGATGATACGTAGAAACTTCTAGAAGTACGTCCAATTGAAATTTTTTATCTCGCACAGATTCCTACCAAACTGTATTTCATCATCAATATAATGCATTTGGGGCTATAAATCACGTTCTGGAGAAAGCTGCAGAAAGAGATGAAAACATACTTATACTTTAGACCATATTTTACTATGAATATGTGAATGAAAAAGTTTAACGTTGCTACACAATGAACAATACATATAGGACCTTGAATGGGCCCTAATAATGGCAATCTAGCAATAGAATTTAAAAAGTTATAGCCCTGCAAAGAAGGGGAACTTCTCCATAGACAAATAGAGCTGGCAAGGGAGGTATATCATGAATTTAGCCTTAGGCAATCAAAGTGTTAATATCCGCATTTCTCTTTAATTCATATATCTAGTTACTAATTAATGCCGTTTATTTCCTTTCCTTTGTATAGGTAAATAATCTGACTAACGTCTGATTGTATGCTGACTGACTAAATGCTGATTGAATGTACATGCTGACTATAGACTAACTACATGCAGACTGACTAACGTCTGATTGTATGCTGACTGACTAAACGCTGACTGAATGTACATGCTGACTCAGGCCTGTACGCTGCGACGAGATCGTCGCAAATTGCCCCCTAATTTGGCCGGTGCGAATGAAAAATTATATCTACTCGCAAGCTTGCGAATAGTGATTTCACCCCTTCATTCGCATTTCACTACACTAACATTAGCCTACAACCAGGGCTGTACAGGCGACATAATGTTGCGGTTGTAATTTCATTAGACAGACCAGCGCGGACATTTAATAACATGCAATTTAATTGACACGAGCAATGGGCTAACGTTAGCTGGTGGTCCCGAGTGAAGCAGGGACGGCGGAGCTTTAGGCTAACGTTAGCTGGTGGTCCCGAGTGAAGCAGGGACGGTGGAAAAGTGAGGAAAGGGGGTGGGTTATATTGACAAGTGACAACGCTTGACAACAGAAGTTTAAACATAACTTCATATTTATTAGTTATTCGTTTCTGTATATCATCCACTTTCCATCTCCGTGTTTGACTCTTCCTGTTTACATTCGAGTGTGACGTCATCACCTACGGCAGCTTAGACGATCAAAACGCGAACCTAGAACAAAACCCGGGGGGGGGGGGGGCTGGCTCTCTTGTGCGTTCTCGCCCCCTCTCTCTCTCTCGCTCTCTCTCTACATTCAATGATTTAAAGTAGCCAAACGTTACAGACAGTATAAATACTAACTGGATAGTTGATGATAAACATTTAATTTCATTATCTGAAATATTCTAAAATCATTAAGTCTGCTATAAGCCATTATCCCTTTGTGTGTAATTATTATTTTCTCACAGTAGTATATATATATATATATATATGTGTGTGTGTGTGTGTGTTTGGCTAAAGTGGATAGAAAACACAGTACTGTGCAAAAAAAGGGCACCCAAGAGTTTTTATATAAATAGTCTTAGATGTAAATACATTTTTTTATTAGTGTGTCAGTAGACTACTCTTAGTACATTTTCATTAAATTATTTTTTAAAGCATCTTCATGGTTTAATAATGCAAACATATGTTGCAGGGACTTATTATAATCATCATATTGGCGTGCCTGTATGCATCAAAGGGTTAAATCAAGCATTTTAAGTGCTTTAGGAAATGTCAAAATATTGCGATATATATTGTGTATCGTGATATGGCCAAAAAATATCGCAATATCATTTAGAGGCCATATCGCCCAGCCCTACTATAATGGTAAAATAGTTATTTAAAAATGTGCCCCTAAAAAATATTCTTTGCCCCTAAATTTCTCATTTAGGGGCAAGTGTGCCCCTAGTGAAAAAGCTTAGCGTACAGCCCTGTGACTATAGACTAACTACATGCAGACTGACTAACGTCTGGCTAACTGTTACCTGGCTAAACGTCTGGCTACACTATCAAGTACCGGCGGTTGCTAAATTGCAACCTAACCATCAACGAACTATTATCAAGTCGACTTGGTTGAACATTACCAAATACCATATCGACCTCTACTAACATTATCCACTAATGCTTGGATGTAAGCTGCTACTAACTATCAGCTACAAGCTAACCACTTGTTTAATTGACCACCTGGTGATTATTACAACAAGGATGAATTGGATGCTGGACATCAATGTCCAAATAAACGAACATTCTTATAAAGTCCGAATTGTTTCAATGGTTTGAGTATAAGTCATTTCGCCCACACCCTTCCAAGGGGGACATCTAGTTGACTCATTGACTGAGACTGCTAGATAATTGGACACTTGTGTTACATCTAAACCCCTCCGGGCGCATAATTTTGGTTCAGGCATGTCTAGCGGTTCACACGATCACTTGGAAACGCGTCCAATGCCCCTTGATGGATAAGTTGTGCCACATTATGTCCGGGACCAGATAGACATCAATACTGGAAATCGCGATCAGACAGTTGGAATATTCTTTTTGGAATAAGTCCGATTTGCGGCCGCAAGGCGTTAGGCCGCGGTATTGACCATCTGCGATCTCAAGACACATTCAGTACAGAATGCACAAGTTGCCTCGATGGATTATGAACGGCAATAGCGAATAAAAGGAAAAACGAGACAAAAACCTAGATCTACGTTTCCGGCACTCAACCGCTGGGCCACAGAAACGTAGCTCTACGTGAACGGCAAACAAAGTGTAGTTGAAAGCAAAACACATGGAAACATGAATAAATGCTCCTTACTTTTATTTTATATTTTATCTCTGGCCTTCGGCCGTGGTATAAAGGGGATAATGCCCTTTGAGCTGTACATTAAAGGTGACATGCATTTTCAGTGTCTAGCATTCTAGCATTGTATTATAGTAATAGGAGTTAGTATCAATGTGTCTGTGTCTCTAAATACCATATTGGCGGATTGCCGTCATTCAGGTCATTCATTTCCTGCTCCATTTAATCAGGTCGGTCTGATTTGACTTGCATGGTGACGTCACGTGGCGCTGGGGAAGCGGATAGTGATCCGATTGGCTCTGTGGTTGGAGCCAATGCCCGCCCACAATCTACCTAGAGCAGACCAAAGTGCAGTGACTTAGCCTAACGTAAATAATATGAGCAAAACACGCAGGCCATGTGCTGTTCCTGGCTGCAAAGCTGCTACATATTTGCAAATTTTTCCTGAGGATGTCGTGCTTTGCCAGCAATGGACCAAGTTCGTTTTTGGATTTTTGCAAAGACGAGGGACTTTATGCTTCCGTGATTTCCTGGCTGTTGCTAAAGTAGAAGCCTGTAAGGCTTTGAGATAGAAAGAAAGCATCGAATCAGTAAGTACATACAGTACATCGTAATTAGTTAATTAGCAGTAGGACCTCGTTCATTCATCCGTTTGTGTATTACGGTACTCTTCCGTGTGTGTGCGCCAAGACAGTCTAACGTTAGTGCAAGCACTGTGTGTGTGTGTGCGAGCGTGTGTGTGTGTTTGTTAGACGGACTGAGAGAGCAAGCTAGCTTAGCTAACGTTCTTAGCTCTGTGCTTTGTTGTATATATGTAGACCTACTTGTGTGTATTGTGAATTAATGATTATGTTCCTAACTAACATCGTTAGTACAAGTGCCATGCGTGTGTGTGTGTGTTAGACGGATTGGGAGAGCAATCTTAATCTTCCGGGCATTTGTTTTCCCAAAATCGTATGGCATGGGTACCTGCTTCGGTGTCATCCCTTTGTGGATTGTATTGTATCGAAAAAGTATGCTTGAGCCATATTTGTTTGTGTATTAGGTTCACTTTGGCGTTAGTAGAGTAGTATGGCCAGAACTATTTGGTGGGTGGCTGTCACTCATTCTGCTAGTATGGGCGGAGCCGGAGCCCATCCAAAAATAGCCTGAAATCCTGAGGCTGGAAAATGGTGCTTTTGAGTACTTGATAAGAAATATAAAACAATGCATTTAAAAAAGAAAAAACTTACAGATGTGTTCAATAGACACAGGAATTGTGTGAAGTTGCCCAAATAGTGCTAGGAATAGCAATGCAGGTCCCCTTTAACATATTCTAATGGGCGGTCGGTCAGGTGGCGTAGCGGAGATTGTGCTCATCACCAATGCAAGAGGCTGCAGTCTCGACTCCCGGAGAGTCAGCATTGCCTTGGCTCGGGCTGATCGCTATACTAACTCGTTTGGCTGAGTTAGGGGAGGGGAGCCGTGGGTGGGTCCTGGGCATTGTGGACAGCGACCCCTACAGTTCGGTCGGGGCGCCTGCTCAGCGTAGGTAGGATTTGGTGAGAGGTAGTGTGGCCTCCCACACGTTACACTCTCCCAGTGAGAGTCTGCGCTGCCAGGCTGGCTGCCGGCTGGCTGCACATGCGTCGGAGGAAAGCATGTGACAGTGTCCGGCCTCTCGGACCAACAGTAGGGGAAAGTGCGCAACAACCAGGAAGGGGGTTGGGAATTGGCATAACGACTAACAGTGGGATGGGAGGAAAATCGGAAAAAAGAAGGAGGGGGAAAAATAAAATAAAAACATATTCTAATGAACTTGCTTTGCATCGGACGGTTCACGCCTTCACCTCACCATTAAAATATGTTAAGGCCTAACAAAATTAATAGTTGGTTTCAGGTTGGTTGTCAGTTTGGCCATGGGTAGGTAGGGAATTTATTTTATTTTATTTTTTTATTTTATTCTTTCCCACGGCGACTATGGATAGGGAATTTCTTTATTTAATTAAAATGTTCACAACAACATGGATGCATGTACTCTGCCAGCATGTTTAATATCCATAATACTAAATGTTTGACTAAGATTTCCATGAAACTTTATTCTAAAAAAAAAAAAAAAAAAAAATGTTTTTTTTTTTTTAATATTTTTTTTTTTAAACTCATAAAATATATTGGGTCGCACCTAAATCGGCAGGG
Organism: Notolepis coatsorum; assembly: GCF_963971535.1. Taxonomy (NCBI): domain Eukaryota; kingdom Metazoa; phylum Chordata; class Actinopteri; order Aulopiformes; family Paralepididae; genus Notolepis; species Notolepis coatsorum. The sequence continues at coordinate 84,967,630 of NC_140183.1, forward strand.
TCGGTCGGCAACCTGAAACCAACTATTAATTTTGTTAGGCCTAATGTAAGCTTGTCGGGCATTAGCCTTTACATATAGTACTGCTGGGCTTAAGGGAAGCATCTGCCAAACAAAAGACTTCTCATTGCCACAACTCACTAATTCGCTGCATGTATATAATGTGTATACTATATATATATTGTAGTGACTACATTATTGGTTCGTGTTCTCCTCTGACTATGTTGTGTAGTGGGAGGGAACTACTAATCTGGCACCGTGGCCAGAGGGGACATCTATTGCGGTGGCACTCGCTGTTGTCATTCATTACTGTGCTGGCGATTACATGTGCTGTTGTTCTGTGTTGACTGACGTGGCTTTGTACATTAAACAAGCATTACGTTACCTCCGTTTATTCCTCTTTCCTCCGGGCACTACAATATATATATAATTTTCCACATTGCACACATTAAGTCCACATTGCAGCCGTTGCAACATTAATATTGCTTTACTTTATTGCAATATTCATTTTAATTCAAAATCATGTTCAGTCCTACCCTGCAGACAGTCACATTTACATTCACATTGTCATTTAGCCGACGCTGTTATCCAAAGCGACTTACAAGTTCTGCATGACAAGTCATCAGGAAGGGAACAACTTTATCAGCTGAGTAACAATGTTCATCAAAGTGTTGAGTGCTACAGTGAGTGTAGGTTAGTATATTAGGACAAGTGCATGACGGTAAGGTTAGTTAGGGTAATCATTTATTTATTATAAATTTTTTTAGATAATGGTTGAAGAAGTGTGTCTTTAGTCGACGGCGAAATATTGGATGGGTTTCGGCTGTCCTAACTGTGGTGGGAAGTCACAGGGGGAGAGGGGAAAGGGACAGAACGAGTCAATACTTGGAAATAACTACCATGAATACATAAATAACAAGATGAGGTACAGCTATGTGCAGGTGAAGAAAGCAAAGGTGGAGTGAGCTGCTTCAACGTTGCTTTCCGTTTTCTGCAGCATGAAGCAACACTGAGCAGTGAGTGATAATCATTGTAATAATCAATGTTGTATCAACCATAGTTGAGCTTCTTCTAAATCACTCCCTGCCTTTGTCCTTCTCTCCCACTCACAGACCTGTCCCTGATTTGCTCATTCAGTTTGTGTAGTCAAATGGAAACACAGGGAGGTTGATGATGCATGTCACTGTCACAGCAACCTAGCTACAAGTACTAGACTAGAGCGTTTACCCAGCCAGCCCATTTATTGAGTTGTGATATGGTCCACGAATAAGACCTCAACACTTCCATGCACTCAGTAGAGACAAAGGAGAGGGAAACATACGCATGCGAGTGTTGACAGAATAATAAGAGTTGTAGCTACGATGCAATAATTTATTAAGATATTAGAGAAACTGACTAGGGCTGGGCGATAAAACAATAATTATCACGATATATTTTAATAATAGATATCGAAAGAAAAGAAAAATCAATATATTTTATTTTTTTGACCTGCAACAGGGCAGTTTTAAAACCAGAGACAGTGGACAGACTTGTCTTTCTTGCCTGAAACTTAAAGTAATGGCTTTGCTTGTCCAAATGAGTGAAAATACTGACCAAATTGAGATTTATTTTTCTCTTTGGTTTACTTTCTAATTTAAAATAGTTTGAAACCGTCTGTACACAGTAGGCTATGTGTGCTAGCAGAGCTAGTCTCCAGTCACGAGTCACGGTGCACATGTGCTGTGGTTTGTCCACCAAAAAAGGGCCAAAAGATAGAAAAGAAACTAGCAGAGCCAGAACTGTTCAACTCCCCTGGAGCCACAGCCAGCAGAGAAGCTTGTTTACTTTCGCTTTCAAACCAGCTGCAGCCTGAGAACTGGAGTGTGAGGGGATGTAACACTAAAGATGGCGACAACAGGGGCGCCCTCGTGGCGCACCACGTTAGTGCATCGCACACCTACGCGGCCGTCCCGGGTTCACGTCCCGCTCCCGGTGACATTTGTCGCATGTCTTCCCCGCCTCTTCTCCCGTTCATCCTCTCCTCATCTATCGGTCATGTCTGACCATGAAAAGCAATAAATGCTAAAAAATAAATCTTTAAAGATGGCGGCAACGACAAAGAATTGCTGCAAAATAAACATACATCTGTTAAAAAAAATTAAAGATGTTTTTTTTTTTTTTTTTTAATACTTATAACAATATCAATAATTTGCTATATCGAGTGCTATGATATCGTTATTGTGATATAATTTTTTTGGCCATATCGCCCAGCCCTAAAACTGACATTCCTACAGCACTGCTGCCGTTGTCGGGGTTAATCCACCTGAAAAGCAGTGTGTGGTCACTCCATACACCGCCAACAAAAATCAATGACATATTTTGCCGCAGGACATCTACTGAAGCATTCTCTAAAATCCTGACATTCTCAGAAAGTCACAGAAATTGGGGTGATTTCAGTCTTGGTGAAAGGTGGAAATAACCAGGCCCAGTAAGTGAAGAGCCATGGTTCTACTGCATTTGGCCCAGTGAGTGAAGAGCCAAGGTTCTAGAGCAGGGGTGGCCAACCAGTCAGAGATTAAGAGCCACAAAAATTACTGTGGTAGTGAGTGGTACCACAAAGAGCCACACCATATACCAGCGTTTCTCAACCTTTTTTTTCAGTCACGGCACCCTTCATGTGTTTATAGGTCTCACCCTCTGGCCTCTGAAGTTGCTAATGTCTTTTTTATTTGGGCCTCACGGGGTTAAAAGTACCCTGTGAGACCCACGGTTGCAAAATTACAAAATCATGTTTAGCCATTTAAAAAAATAAAAGTCTGTAAATGTTTATTTAATTTTTTTTAAGCACATGTATAGTCAATTGGTCCTGTTGTTCAGCCTCACAATGCTATTTGATAGTAAATGTGTTTATATGTCCCACCCTCTGAAGTTGCTAATGTCTTTTTAATTTGGGCCTCACGTCACAGGGTTTAACCTCTTATGCCCGAAATATACAGTAAAAGTGTATATTTTCAGCATCATGTTTGTTTACCAATGATTTTAACTGTTATTAGTGAAATATAAGATTATAGAAATCTCAGGGCATTGAGTCGGAAACCGGCGCATATTGACAGGAGGAAGTGGAGCAGCCAAAAGTGAGTGTAGTCTTTTGAAAGAGACTCTGGCCTCTCGAATTTCGAAAAACGACCCTACCGGGCGGCTAGGTGGTGCAGTGGGCAAGGCGCTCACCACCAATGCAGGAGACGCTGGGTTCGAGCCTAGCTCTCCGCATTGCTATCAGCTTGGCTGGTCGTTCATACTAATACAATTGGCAGTATTAGGGGGTGGGAAGCTGATGGGTGGGGATCGGACGTTGTGGACAGTGACTCCTACAGGTCGGTTGGTGCGCCGGCGCAGCAGAATCAGGAAGCGACGGGGGCGGCGTGCCCTCCAAACGCAGACCCCCGACGCTGAGAGATTGTGCTGTGCAGGTGAAAAGATGCGGCTGCTGCTTCCTCGAGTACCGGAGGGGACACGTGATGTAAGGCTTAGTCCACATTGCAGCCGGCTTGTGGGAGGCATGGCCTAACAACGTTCGAGACAGGGGAGGGTAGAATTGGACGATACGAAATTGGAATGGGAGAAAAATAGAAAATGGGAGAAAAAAGTAGAAAAAAAAAAGAAAAATGACCCTACCCAGCTCACACCAGCCCCTGTCAATCATCAGACTTCTGGATTAACTTTTTTATTTCTCTTCTTTTTTGGGATTATCTCCCACAACCCTGAACGTTATTGCCATAAAACAGAATGCAGTTAGTTTCTCTACCTTTCTGTGAACATCTAGCAAAAAACAGTGTTGCAATATGATGAAAAATGGTGGAGAAATTTACATTATAAAAAAGATGGCAGAATTCAGTACTGTATCTACAAAACCTGTTTAATCATCTTCCCTTTATACATTTGCTTAGATTTTTCAGGTCTGGTAAATTTTAGCATGGTGTTATTCACAGTCAAAGATACAAAATATCTTTTAAATATAATTGATATTCTCCTTTGGTTCATTACAATTTACTCAAGCCTAGTAACTAGGGATGGGAATCGAAAACCGGTTCCTAATTGGCCGATGCCTGGAACCGTGTGGCTCCCGTGACTTTCGATTCCCTTATCGCTGCCAGGTTTTTCCTAGTTGCGCAATAATGTTAGCGTTAGCATGTAGCCATGGCAGACTCTATTTGATTCATTAAGGGCTCGAAATTGCCTGGGTTTTGGTAATATGCTCCCGAAATGCTCCCGCTGTTTGGCTACTTCTATGTGCAGTGAAAACTACTTGAATGCTTTAGAACGGTTTAGAACCTAGTCATTGATTTAGTTTAGGGTGAGCTAAAATTAGCCACGGAGCTATCGCTAGCTAACGTGAGCTAACGCTATTTAATCAAGCTCACAAAGAGAGATAAACAGCTGACAGCGGATAGTACAGGTACAAATACAATAAAACAGCGGGTGGTAGGGCTGGGCGATATGACCAAAAACGTTATCGCGATAAAATTATAAAATTATTTTCATATAACTCGATATCGATAATTATCGTCGATATAATGTCTGTCAAGTTTAATTAACTTATTATGCCCGGCGCCGATACGCGGGCTCACTTGTTTTGCTGCTGTGAATGTCTCGAGAGTCGAATTGATGTCGTCATCAGTCCGCGCACGTTAGCAGAGCGGAGTATCTCAAGCGGAGTATCTCATGACTCAAAAATGACCCTAAAATACTCTGTTCCGCCCAATTCATTGCAACGACGTCCACCGTATACCCCACACTACTATAACAGTTACCCTCAGAATTCAAAACACACACCAACTCGGCAGGTAACCTGTGAAATAGCGGCGTGCAAGCTAATTAGCCATAGCCAGCCCCGTTTCCAAGCGGAGTATTTCATGACAATGTACTAAAAAATGACCCTAAAATACTCTGTTCCGCCCAATTCATTGCAACGACGTCCACCGTATACCCCACACTACTATAACAGTTACCCTCAGAATTCAAAACACACACCAACTCGGCAGGTAACCTGTGAAATAGCGGCGTGCAAGCTAATTAGCCATAGCCAGCCTCGTTTCCAAGCGGAGTATTTCATGACAATGTACTAAAAAATGACCCTAAAATACTCTGTTCTGCCCAATTCATTGCAACGACGTCCACCGTATACCCCACACTACTATAACAGTTACCCTCAGAATTCAAAACACACACCAACTCGGCAGGTAACCTGTGAAATAGCGGCGTGCAAGCTAATTAGCCATAGCCAGCCTTGTTTACCGAGTCCTACCTCCTTCCGGGTCTCCTTCCTCTATCGGCCATCTCCTTCACCGATTGGTTGTTAGTGCGTGTGCTCATATCCAAGCTTGGAAAATCGATATATCGAAACTTTTCGACCACGTTTCATGTTTATTTCGAGGAAATAATTTATTGCGATAGTTATCGTTATCGTTTTATCGCCCAGCCCTAGCGGGTGGGGACTGTTGTGTAAACCTTGTACTCTTTAGTTCACATATAATAAGAGCCGGAGTGTTTGTTTACTAAGTCTCTACTCTGAGTCTGTCAGACAGGAAGTACCATGGTGCAACATACAAATGTGTCCGTGTAGCAACACAAGCCAATACCTTACAGGACAGGGGCCCGGGGAGGGAGCTCTGTGTGTGTGTGTGTGTGTGTGTGTGTGTGTGTGTGTGTGTCAACTGATAAACTGGAGAAATCCAGTGACTGCTGTGAAAGTGCAGCTGACAACAAGGGAAAGACCATGTGACGGCTTGGAAAGACAGCTGACAGGAAGGAAAGACCCCAACGGGGCTGTCATGGACTAGCTATCCATGATGGCAGGCTCCGTCGCTTAATTAAGTGCACAAAAGCCACCCCTCATTGCTACGAAAAGTCTAAAGAGAAAAACACCCCTAGAGTCTGCGAGAGCGGGGGCGGAAGATGACTCATCGGCTGACCACCCGGTAACTGACCCTGGAACGACGACGAACCAGATAATCGGCACATCAACTGAAGGACAGGAGCACAGAGTATGTAGCTGTGGCTGGTCCAAGGTAACATCCATCAGAGGCCTACGAATACATCACGGCCGGATGAAGTGCTTGAAGAAAGTGAGGCCGGGATCTCGCATTGACCATTATCTTCTGAGAGAAAGGTCAAGTCAGGCGAGTGAAGCTCAGCGGCAGGATTTAACCCACAGTCCACCGAGCATCAGTACCCCGGCTGAAAGTAATTCAAGCACATCAGAGAACTTGGAACCAAGTCACTTGCAACCTTCTTTGGAGCTGAAAGAAGAGCATCGAGGGGTAAAAGCAGAGGGGGGCACACCTGGGACGCCAGGTGTTGCCGTTGAGCCCTTCGGAGGTGTCGTGGGCCTGTCAACGAAACACCAATGAAGGAGGGTGCCCACCTGAAGACCCCAGTGAAGCTTTTACCTCTACCCCATTCAAAAAAGTGCTGATTATCTAAGGGATTGTAATATCTAGTCCTATAAGCTCAACTGATAAACTGGAGAAATCCAGTGACTGCTGTGAAAGTGCAGCTGACAACAAGGGAAAGACCATGTGACGGCTTGGAAAGACAGCTGACAGGAAGGAAAGACCCCAACGGGGCTGTCATGGACTAGCTATCCATGATGGCAGGCTCCGTCGCTTAATTAAGTGCACAAAAGCCACCCCTCATTGCTACGAAAAGTCTAAAGAGAAAAACACCCCTAGAGTCTGCGAGAGCGGGGGCGGAAGATGACTCATCGGCTGACCACCCGGTAACTGACCCTGGAACGACGACGAACCAGATAATCGGCACATCAACTGAAGGACAGGAGCACAGAGTATGTAGCTGTGGCTGGTCCAAGGTAACATCCATCAGAGGCCTACGAATACATCAAGGCCGGATGAAGTGCTTGAAGAAAGTGAGGCCGGGATCTCGCATTGACCATTATCTTCTGAGAGAAAGGTCAAGTCAGGCGAGTGAAGCTCAGCGGCAGGATTTAACCCACAGTCCACCGAGCATCAGTACCCCGGCTGAAAGTAATTCAAGCACATCAGAGAACTTGGAACCAAGTCACTTGCAACCTTCTTTGGAGCTGAAAGAAGAGCATCGAGGGGTAAAAGCAGAGGGGGGCACACCTGGGACGCCAGGTGTTGCCGTTGAGCCCTTCGGAGGTGTCGTGGGCCTGTCAACGAAACACCAATGAAGGAGGGTGCCCACCTGAAGACCCCAGTGAAGCTTTTACCTCTACCCCATTCAAAAAAGTGCTGATTATCTAAGGGATTGTAATATCTAGTCCTATAAGCTCAACTGATAAACTGGAGAAATCCAGTGACTGCTGTGAAAGTGCAGCTGACAACAAGGGAAAGACCATGTGACGGCTTGGAAAGACAGCTGACAGGAAGGAAAGACCCCAACGGGGCTGTCATGGACTAGCTATCCATGATGGCAGGCTCTGTCGCTTAATTAAGTGCACAAAAGCCACCCCTCATTGCTACGAAAAGTCTAAAGAGAAAAACACCCCTAGAGTCTGCGAGAGCGGGGGCGGAAGATGACTCATCGGCTGACCACCCGGTAACTGACCCTGGAACGACGACGAACCAGATAATCGGCACATCAACTGAAGGACAGGAGCACAGAGTATGTAGCTGTGGCTGGTCCAAGGTAACATCCATCAGAGGCCTACGAATACATCAAGGCCGGATGAAGTGCTTGAAGAAAGTGAGGCCGGGATCTCGCATTGACCATTATCTTCTGAGAGAAAGGTCAAGTCAGGCGAGTGAAGCTCAGCGGCAGGATTTAACCCACAGTCCACCGAGCATCAGTACCCCGGCTGAAAGTAATTCAAGCACATCAGAGAACTTGGAACCAAGTCACTTGCAACCTTCTTTGGAGCTGAAAGAAGAGCATCGAGGGGTAAAAGCAGAGGGGGGCACACCTGGGACGCCAGGTGTTGCCGTTGAGCCCTTCGGAGGTGTCGTGGGCCTGTCAACGAAACACCAATGAAGGAGGGTGCCCACCTGAAGACCCCAGTGAAGCTTTTACCTCTACCCCATTCAAAAAAGTGCTGATTATCTAAGGGATTGTAATATCTAGTCCTATAAGCTCAACAACAGTGTGTGTGTGTGTGTGTGTGTGTGTGTGTGTGTGTGTGTGTGTGTGTGTGTGTGTGTGTGAGACAGAAGTCAGAGGAATAACGACCTGTTATTCAATAGATTAAATTAGTTTAAGAATAAAAAAATAAATACATTTTAAGAGAATCTCAAATACATTATTTTATTTAAGTGTAGGCAATAGTTAATGTTTTATTTTTTACAGTTTTTGTATTTTTCTGACATGGTAAATGGCTGCATTTTTATATAGCGCTTTTATCCAAAGCGCTTTACAATTTGTTCCTTACATTTTACCCATTCACTCACACATTCACACAACGACGGTGGAGGCAACCATGCAAGGTGCCAACCTGCTCATCGGGAGCAGTTAGGGGTTAAGTGTCTTGCTCAAGGACACATCGACACGCTGCCCGGGAGGAGCGGGAATCGAACCGGGAACCTCCGGATTGCCAGACGACTGCTCTACCTCCCGAGCCACTGTCGCCCCTGACATGGGGGCTCAACAATAAATGACAATCAGAAATGTCAAGTTGCATGTTGTTATTCTAACCAGCTTAGTTCTGTTGCATTTCCAATTTATTTATTTAAATTATAAATTGATCAGGTATCGATAAGAGAATCGATAAAGAATCGAATCGATAAGCAGAATCGATAATGGAATCGTATCGATAAAATCCTATCAATTCCCATCCCTACTATAAAATATGGTCTAAAGTATAAATATGTTTTTATCGTTTTCTGCAGCATTCCATAGAACGTGAGTTATAGACATAAATACATATATTAGATCATCAAATGTAGTTTGATACCGATTGACGTCAGATTAAAAATTTCAATTGTACAAGGTCCTAAACTTCATGCCTCATCATCTGCTGGTGACCGGAGGGGGGGGGGGGTTTATAAGTCCGTGGCCGACGTTAAATCATTTATGTAGTATGGGTATATGTTGATCGGAGCAGTTTGTATGTATAATAATAATCAAACACGCTGAAACACACCGCAGCTTCCTCGTAGCGTTGGGCGATCAGCGTGGAGCAGAAAGTTCGCTATTATGGGATGTCGATCTAGTTGGTCCAGTTCCAGGTTGTATAATACTATATACGTCCAAATCATGTTGTTTATCGAGTTATTGGCAACGGATCGCTATCCAGTGTATCAAGCTGGAGTCCCGCGAGCGATAGCGAGTGGCCGGACGAAATATGGGTGAGCACCACTTCTGGCCGCTCACTTCCGGTTTTGGCACCTCGCCGATCGGCCACCAGATGGCGGTCTTGCACCGTTGGAGAGTTGAGAGGAGCTCTACAGCACCCGTCAAGTCTCCGTGGGTGAAATATGATTGCCATGACAGATTTTTGAAATATTGATCTCAAAGACGCTGTACGACGTCATTGGCAGATTACGCATGGCGAGGAATGACGTCTAAACACGTCATTGTCGATTAAAGGGTTAATGCAATGGTGTGCGTGTGTGTTGTGATGATCTCATTCAAGGAGCACTACACAAGCGCGCGCACACACACACACACACAGTTTGTTGTTTTTGTTCTATTAGTGATTTACACACTCAGTTTCTCATTATAAAAGATACAAACCCGAAAACAAACGCACTTAAATGTTAAATAAAAGGACCACAGTAATGAGGCAGGAGGAACATATTTCTTTGCACTATAATGGACGGTAAAATTGTTATTTAAAATTTTTTAAAACAAGTGTGCCCCTAGTGAAAAAGCTTAGCGTATAGCCCTGTCCTAGAGGCAAATCTTTCCTGTGACAAAATGGCATCCAATGTAGTAATAAAAAAAATCAACCAACGAACTAGATTCTTGTACCGGATCTCCTCTCTGCTCTGGTAAACAAGAATACCCTGAAGACTCTGGCAGGAGCACTCATTCAAGGGTACTACGACTATGCTTGCACCTCCGGGTACCAAAGCACCTCAAAGAAACTTGAAACTTGAACTTGAAACAAAGGCGCTAAAAAAGCAAAAACTTTCGTTTTTGTCAGCCAAGCACACTGATGTAGTACACTGCCAAAGCAGTAGGTGGCAGTAGGTGGCAAACATGAAGGCAATTTCAACCAATCAGAACGAATGTGCCAATACACTTCCTGGTGGAAGCTCCAGCAAAAGAAAATGTCAATAAGGCAGGCGCCTATGCCGCGCCACCATCTTGCTTTACTCAATGCAGCAATAATTTTCCAGCAAAGCCTAATAAAAGTGCAATAAACAAAACGGATACATTCACTGTGTGTTCTGCCTGTCATTTGTTGATGAAACAAAACTAACATCAACACAAGTGACCACTAAGAGCGGATAGTTTAGGCTAAAAAACAATCGGTAGCATTGTAGCATTGTTAGCTGCATGCTAACGTCAATGGAGTATGCCATTATAACAATATAGCATTGTGGCTAGAAGCTAACGTTAGCTCACGCTACTTAGCCAGCATCAAAACTGATGATATCGCGAGCTATCAGTAGTTAGATAACATTAGAGACAACGCTGTGTGTATTAAACAAAGGTGAATAGATGACTGGGCCATTTTGTTTAATGCTTCTTAAGTTGAAAGAGGAACTCTGAGCTAACAGGGTCTGAATCCTGATAGCTCACGTTAGCCAGCTGCTCATGCAATCGGTAATGCTAGCAGAATGAATGGATGTAAACTTTATTTAACATATTGCATATGGGTACAATACAATACGGCTCAATACAAACAATTGTTAAGGGAATGCAGACTGTTGTAGCTTGGACTGGGGTCCTTATAACAATAACTTGACAACACATGGTAGCTGAAGCTATTTGGGACACGGAGCTCTGTCCCAAACACACACACTGTACACAGGAAGGGCACGCAGATGGTATCTACTGCGCATGGGCGTTTTCGCAACAACTGCTCCGTGCTGACTACACGCTGATGTCGAAGCGTTTTTTTTGCGTATCTCCAAACGCAAACACAATTTTGCGTTTCAGCCGTATCCACAAAAAAACGCCAAAAAACGCATTTCTGTGTAGATAGGACATGAAACGTCGTCAAAAACGTATAAAAAAACGCCAGGAATACACTAGTCTAACCATAGCCTAAGGTTGTCATGTCAAAATACTTCCAAAGGGTCAGTGAATACCACAACCACAAGACCAGAGGGAGCTCCACAAATCATGTTAAACCCAGATTCGGCTCAAACAAGGGACTAAACACATTTCGCAATTATGCCACATCAATGTGGAACACACTACCCAAAGCTGTAAAGGAATGTGAATCACTACCCACTTTTAAAACCACTCTCAGGGAGCACCTACGGGAGACTGCAATTCGAAACTGGCCCCTGTAAATGTCCTAACCCAACCCCCTCCAATGTACAGTAAATGTCCTAAACCAGTAATACACGAGACCCTCTTCTTGGACCAAGTAAGGTTTCGTCGATAATACAATGTACAGTTACCCCCACCCCGCGTACCCACAATGTACAGCCCCCCCCCCCCCCCACCTCCAATGTACAGTTTCTTCCCCCTCAAATGTATATACTTTTTTAGACTCTTCTTGTATCAAAAACAATACTGTATATTTGTAAATCTGGTATGTCATAAATGTATAGATGTAGCAGTACTGTCTATCTGTATGTCATGTATGTCATTATATGTTATGATGAATTGAAAATGGGGGACCCTGATGTAAACAAGACGAAAGTCTCTCTGGTACTGTACTGTACCCATTCTGCAATCTGTTAATAAAGTTTTCAATCAATCAGACTGCCCAACCAAAAAACCCAGACGACTGTGTTTACTCTGCAAAATGCCAGCTGCACTTCAACATCAACCCCGCCCACATGAAGGAACCAATGTAGATCTAAGCGTTTAGTTAGTCTGCTCTGCGTTCTTCATTTAATAGGTGGACCGCATGTCTTTTGACATGACGTGCAGAGCAAGTAGCAGCTACAGTGGTTCTCTGGATGTGTCACATTATTTACACCATAATAAAAGGGTAACCAAACAGAGCAAACACCGGCATCACAAACCTCCACACAGACTACTCCCTGGAACCTGGACCATCGATGAGCCGACTAGTAACGTTAGCCAACGCGTTACGTGCAACAACAACATGCATGTTTTCCTACATCGAAGCCACAGCTACATGGCTACACTTCTAAAACAAACCATATCACAATTACATAAATTTTTATCTCAATTGATGTGTCCGTTTCGCGGAATGACGAATCTAATTTCAGCAAATAAACGGAGCCACACACACAGACGACACAGCTAACGTTAGCGGCTGCAACAGGAGCCTGTTGTTGGCAATAATACTTACTGTAGTCCAGCTCATCCATTTTCGGCGCTTTGCTTTTAGGCATAAATATTTCGGAGTCGACTGTCATTCAATACGCGAGAAATGTGGATATATGTGTAATATATCCTCAAAATTAGATGGAAATAAATAAACAACAAGCCTGCGTGTGGAAAGTGGGCCACGGACAAAGGAGGTGGCGATGCCGGAAGTGACGACGAGCTTTTGTTCTGGTGCTCTGCTGAAGCCACAGGGTCGTGGCTAGAAGCCATCCGCATTTCGTTCAAATGCATTATAATAAAATCGATTATCATACAACATATTTTTGTTTCCAGTGAGGTTAATGTTAGGGTTAGGTTAATAAATTACTTCTAAGATGAAACAGCAACGAAATGCCGATATTTTTCTAACCGTGACCCTGCTGAAGTGGAGACACATACAGCTATAATAATAATAATAACTATCATAAATACATATTGACAATTGTAGTATCTTTATCTAAACGTTATTTGGTTCCTACAGAGATAATGTGTGATATGTGAAGCATGTGCTGGGATGAGTGCAAATGCTAAAGATTTTGTCAAAACAATTGTAACACTTATTTTGAAGGCAAAGCACTGACACTGGGCTGCTTTACATGAGTGTTCTAATACTGTAAGATTCAAGATATTTGTATTTATTAAGCTCCGTCCTTCACATGTTTGCAAGGGGGGTTCTGGTTGCTTTAATTCCATGTCATCACAGATGTATCTCTCACCTTCTGACCCCAAATTCCATCAGATACACCAAGAAGTGCAGGTACTGCACTAGCTAGGTGCCGACCACTATTTTGTAACATCCAGGGAGAACAAAGGGTAGGTTGCTACAGTATGGTTCCTTAGCTCCTTTCAAAATGATTAGTGGGCGAGTCTACCAACTTACTTAGCCACATACCACAGGCCACATTAGACCACGGATGATGGCAAATGTAGATTGCATGAGGATGATTCAGAGTGAGCGAGTGTGAAAGAACCACTCTGCTACTCCATTCCTTTGATTAAGACAAATGGCCCTCATGACCCCCACCCTTGGAATGCCATGTTCCCCCCTCCACATTCCAGATAGCCTACAAGACTATTATATCACCCCCCCCCCCCTTTCCCGGTGATGTGCTTCCGGTGGCCAGACTGATTCAAGTCAAGAGTTTTATTTGTCACGGCATACAAGCATACAGTGAAATGCTTGATTGAATTTTTTTTAACAGATTGCAGAATGGGTACAATACAGTACAGCTCAATACACACAATTGTTAAGGGGATGCAGACCAGAGAAAGACTTTCGTCTTGTTTACATCAGGGTCCCCCATTTTCAATTCATCATAACATATAGATATACAGATAGACAGTACTGCTACATCTATACATTTATGACATACCAGATTTACAAATACAGTACTGTTTTTGATACAAGAAGAGTCTAAAAAAGAGAGTATATACATTTGAGGGGGAAGAAACTGTACATTGGCGGTTGGGTAGGGAAACTGTACATTGGAGGTGGTTGGGTGGGTGGGGGGTTGGGTTGGGTAGGCGGGGTGGGGGGAACTGTACATTGGAGGGGGTTGGGTTTGGACATTTACAGGGGCCAGTTTCGGATTGCAGTCTCCCGTAGGTGCTCTTTTAGAGAGGTTTTGAAGGTGGGTAGTGATTCACATTCCTTTACAGCTGTGGGTAGGGCGTTCCACATTGTTGTTTACAATTTGTTCCTCATATTTGACACATTCACTCACACAACTTGTGTTTTATTCGTCTGACTTACATTTATATTGATCATGAAGATCTGTCCACGTACATGATTGGTCGATCCGGTCGACAAGGGCAAGCTATTCCCGTCTCTCACTCTCCTTTGTTTTTGGTGAGATGTGTTAAAATGCCAAGAGAAGGAAGGAAAGATATGATGGTCTAATGGGCAATAATAGTAAGATGTCATGGAAGTTCTTTATATTGCAACGGATTGACCCAGGAGACAACAGGGTAACCAATGTGTACTGGTGAAACAGCAGACAATGACAGATTGATCAGTGTGTACAAGTGAAACAGGAGACAATGACAGGTTGATCAGTGTACTAGTGAAACAGGAGACAATGACAGGTTGATCAGTGTACTAGTGAAACAGGAGACAATGACAGGTTGATCAGTGTACTAGTGAAACAGGAGACAATGACAGGTTGATCAGTGTGTATTGGTGAAACATGAGACAATGACAGGTTGATCAGTGTACTAGTGAAACAGGAGACAATGACAGGTTGATCAGTGTACTGGTGAAACAGCAGACAATGACAGATTGATCAGTGTACTAGTGAAACAGGAGACAATGACAGGTTGATCAGTGTGTATTGGTGAAACATGAGACAATGATGTTAAAGGGTCACTTCACAAACAAGAAAAAAAAATGCTAATTTATTTTGCACATAAAATCACATTCAAAACTATTTTTTTTATCTACTTTTTCTCCCCATTTTTCTATTTTTTCTCCCATTCCAATTTCGTATTATCCAATTCTACCCTTCCCTGTCTCGAACGTTGTTAGACCATGCCTCCCACTGGTCGGCTGCAATGTGGACCAAGCCTTGCATCAGGAGGAGGCAGCAGTCACATCTTTTCACCTGCACAGCGCGATCTCAGTGGCGAGGAGTAACACGTGGGAGGCTCACGCTGCCCCCGTTGCTTCCTGATTCTGCTGTACAGGCGCACCAACCGACCTGTAGGAGTCGCTGTCCACAACGTCCGATCCCCACCCACCGGCTTTCCCACCCCCTAATACTGCCAATTGTATTAGTATGAACGACCAGCCAAGCCGGAAGCAACGCAGAGAGCTGGGCTCGAACCCAGCATCTACTGCGTTAGTGGTGAGCGCCTTGCCCACTGCGCCACTTAGCCGCCCTACATTCAAAACTCTTGAAGTTTTGCACTTTCATTTAATTTGACAAGTTGAGAGTAAATTAGTTTGAATATGGCCACCAGTGATGTCATCGGAGACATTGAATCCTTGTGTTGTGTTAATTACAGCTCAATGAAATGATAAGTATGTTCCTATAACTTAAAACAAGGCATTGTAACCAGTGTGTACAGGTCAAACAGCAGACAAACAGGTCAGTGTACACACATCCAGGCCCATGTTAAACAATGGTATTACATATCTAAAGAATGTTGTTGATAAAGAGCTATTTTCCGTTTTTGAAATCATAAAGGAAAAGGAAATGTCACACTCGGATATACAGAAGGAAACATGTTGGTGTTTTCATTCAAAAACAAAGACGAAAGCAGAGTAGAGACTTTGCTCAAACTTTCAGAGTTAAATTTATTCAAAACCATATATAACTATGAACTGTACATTATATATGTATATTATATATTTTTTCATTTTAGTAATTACAATTTCATTACAGGCAGTCAACTATAGACAACACATCTTACTGGCATTATCAATTAAAGGGGTTACACCCCAACATTGTCATATCAAATTGCTCTAAAACATTGTGGTCCAAACGGTGGCCATAGACAACCAAAAGGTCCAGCAGCAGGTTCCCATTGTCATGACTAATCTCTTAAAATTTAGAGTAAACAGTTTTTGTAATAATTCAATTCAAAATGTATAAAGAAACTTGCATTTTCTAAATATACTGACCCAGATTCGTAATTCTCTGTTTAAATAACCCATCTCAAAGCTCCGCCCAATCTTCTTGATCCTCCAAAAGAAACAGTTGTGATTGGAGGATCTAGAAAAGAGGGCAGAGCCTGAGCGCACAGCAACATAGTGTTCAGGTACTAGTCTGGCGAACAAGGCATTTTGTACTGGCTTCTAATGGCCAGTTTAGGATCAATAGCCAAAATCTGATGGCAAAGAACACAGGGGCATCGATTGGTCCAGACATGATCGATATGTTAGCCCACGAGGGGCACTCTGTAAAATAGGTCTAGGCGTTCTAGGCGTTCCAAACATTGTGTTACCGATTGATACATGCTCATAAGAAATAATTCCCTACTTATCCTTTGTTTTGACCATAGGTAGTAATTCTATGATCCTGAATTCAATCATTCAACGTGTCAAAGTTCACACCATTTCTCCTTGTGGGGTCGTCGTGTTTTTCGCTTGAGAGCATGTCATTATTTGGAACCAGTCTTTAAAGCTCCAATCCATGATTTCTTTTGGGGGGGGGGGGGGGGGGGGGGTCAATATCAATGTGGAGTATATTCACACACATTCTTGAGGAGTTTGATCAGTAGATGGAACTTTCTTAACCCGTTGTGAATCTGAATACAGGTCTGTGTTGCTCCTGTGTTTATAAACATTAACGATGTAAAAAAAATCATCTGCATGGCCTTTTGTTTTACTGGTGGTGGGGCCCCCATTTGATTATGTTTGGATCACTGATTGGGCCTTTTTAAGATTTCAAAGAGATCATGGGTCATGTTTTAAGTTGAAGGTCCAATCTGGACTGAAATATAGATCAGCCCACTTCTGGTTCTGTTGATGTTAAGTTTACTGGTTTGAAATCTTCACTCTCAAATAGATTGATTGAGTTCTTGCTACAAGGTTTAACAGTATGTGACTAAAAATAGTTTTATGAACTAAAACTGAGTGTAGAATAAGAATACATATTAAGCTGCAAATGCTTGCGTTTCTATTCATTTGTAAACATTGCTTGAACCATCAGCGATGGTGGGATCTTAAAAGTCCTACCACTTAAAATAAATCTACAGTTTCTATCCATAATGGCAGGCATTCATGAAACCTGCAGTGATGTAATTTAGGTTTCTACAAGAGTCTGTGCCTTGTCCAGACGAAAACGATTTTGATATTTTTCGTTTTCATTTAAAAAAAGGTTTCCGTAAAAACGAAAACGTCTCAAGAATTAAGTGTGTGCCACAAATTTACAAAATAAATGTATTTCCTGTTTTAGACGTCGCTCTTTTATTTAGAAAATCCCGTCCGGAAGTGTTATCGTTGTCCGTTATCGTCCGGTTCTGTGATTTTGAGCTAACATAACATTAGTTTCCAAAGGAGTGGAGAGAGAGAGAGACTGCGGCTCAAACTACCTGTGTTGTATTAAAGTAATTGATTGATGTTTAACTTGTCCCTGTATCCAGTCATTTCGACTAGCAAACGTTGTCTGTATTTAACGTTACCTCAAGATACCACTGTCTATTGTATTTAGTTGGTTAGCTATTCAATGTTGATAGCATTTTGAATCAACGCTAGCTGGCTGGCTACAGCTCAACACCAGCCATGGGAATACTATTTCCTAAATTATGGAGGCTTTTTAATCATCAAGGTAAGAGAGGATTTGTCATGATCAACTGAAGGCATATGCTATGGAACAATATGTGCTTGGCTACTACTTGGGTTTTCAGAAAAAGGCCAGCTATGTGATGCTAATCTCTAGCTAGTATCGTGTATTGCATCCTCCCCTCTCTCCAGTGTGTGTGTTTGTGTCTGTCTCAGAACAGGAGATGTACTCAG
Organism: Notolepis coatsorum; assembly: GCF_963971535.1. NCBI lineage: Eukaryota > Metazoa > Chordata > Actinopteri > Aulopiformes > Paralepididae > Notolepis > Notolepis coatsorum. Next base: position 84,985,499 of record NC_140183.1, read on the forward strand.
CCGTTTTTCAGTCTAGTATTAGTATTGGTGTTGCAGCACGCTGCCACTCAACTTATGCACTCTGTACGATGCCATTGTTGTTGTGATGTGGGAGTTTGCACACACGGGGTAAGGGAGAGGTGAGCTATCGCGTCAACGGTTCAGGAAAAGACTCGTATCGCTTGTAAAGATGGCGACGCAAGGGGAGAGTCTTCAGAATTGCGCACTCTGAAAGCCGGTTTCAGAAAATAGCGTCTTCAGGCTGCCAGAACGCAGTTCCGTGTGGATAAAAGGTGCATATGATCAAATACTTTGACCGACACGACCGAAATCGGTTTCGTCTGGACATGGCCGTAGGCCCGTCAACAACATGAAAGTGTTGTTCTTCTGTGGTCAGAGGCAGCCGGCTGTAATGTGGATGCCTTCTAGCCATTACTATCCTAACCAACTAACGTTAGCACAGCGTAGCTAGCTAGATGTAGCCGTTCTTACACCAGTATTTTCTTCATTGGCGGCTTTTAGCCGCTCAATACGAGAGTCATACGAGTAGTCAACGTTCACCAGGGCAGTGGTATGGTTTTGCCAAAGACAGGAAGGTAGTGGCTAGAAGGAATCCGCATTACAGCAGGCTACCTGTGATAACAGGAGAGGAATGCTGTGCTCGTTGCATCGCAGACTCCTTGAAAAGCCCAGAGGGCGTCTTGGCAGCTTCATCAATGCCCACCATTGATAAACTCAGAACATCCTGGATTGGGGCTTTGTTGTGGTATTTTTTTATCTTGTCCAATAATAGCTATTTAGCTATCTATTTTCTGCAACTGGCTCTGGTTTGTTATTGTTGTTTAGGTCCATCTAAAATCTACAACTCAAGTCCGATGTTCTGATTTTCCGTTCCGTTCCAAATCCACTAAAATACTTCGTAAGACTGGCTTAATTTACAACAATAGAGGTATATATATTAAAATAAATCTTCCGATTACACTTTTCAAGGCAGATTCTCACAAGGAAGTGACCATTTCTGGAAAAGAAAATGGTGTTACTAGTGTTGAGGGGTAATAGTGTGGATTTCTTCAAAACTCACCATCAAAAACCACTGACAAAGAAGCTTGCTTTGTTCAAGCAATTTTGTGTCCAACATTTTGTAAAATTAATAGTCTGATATCATTGACATTAACATCATCATGCATCCATTTGCTAAGAAAAACAGGCAGATTATGCAAAGAAAAACATCCTTAATGGACACTGCTCAACAGTTCCACTGATCTTACTACTGCAATACCCGTGAAAAAAATCTTTCAGTGTTGTTCTAAAATGACTGGCATTTTCAATGAGAAAAAGTCTTTAGGGTTTACTTATACCCCCCACCCCCCCATCTTCTGTCTACTGATGCATACTCGAGAATAGAATGGTGTGAGAGGGTTCTACGGTATCTCTATGGTATTTCTGTATGGCGGACGGACACTCGAGATACGTGGCTGGAGATTTGCTGAGTAAGGAGATTTAGACGCCTTATGCAAGTAAGAAAAAAGGGCAAAAGTCCAGTGGCGGATAAGGCGTTCATACCAAGGACGGAGGTTCTGTTAAACGGACGGACTGGGGGATGGGGCACGTGTGTATGGGGGGGGGGGGGGGGGGCCCTATAAACTTTGTTCTTTTGAACATTCTTGTCCAACAGCTTTAGTCTTGGATTTGATTCTGTTCCTTCTCTCTCGTTATAAGGCAGAATTTCAGGTAGTGCTTCTCTTGCATGCATGCATACTACAATGTATACATCCAACACATGCACCGTCTGTAAAAAATAAACAAAAAGGAACAAAACAAACATTCGGTTGTTTCCCCTCGTGTTATCCCAGGCTGTGCCGTCTTCACGCTTCTCAGGGTAAACGGAGCGTAATCCAACAGCTGTGCAACGAGGCGCGCATTTTCAATTCGCTATATTAATCCTTACAGTCATGCGGCGCCCGACGCGTGGCTCCGTGCGTGATCCCTTTTTTACTAAACCCCAGAGAAGCAGTTACTGCAATCCAGGCTATTTCTCAGAGGTTGTTCCCCCCCCCCCCCCTCTTTCCCTCTGAATTATATAGATGGCGACAGAGATTACGTAATTCAGGAGAGTGCAGCTGTATCTGCTCGTCATCGCCTCAACAAATCCCATGTCAGAATCTGGTAATCTTCACCCCAGAGTCGCCAACGATGAGCCGGGCCATGGAGGGGTGGACCTGTAGGGGATTATTGAACAGAAAACTAAATTAATACCACTGATGGGTTTACAATTGACGTCAAACCACAGGCATTAACACTTTGTACAGAAAACATACATCAGCTATATGTACCCAATATCTATTTTTTTTTTTTTGTAAAGAGATTTAGACAAAGTATAAACTAAAGACGCAGCCTTGATCTGCTGACAGGGAGGCGGAGGCAGCACCATGTAACAGTGACCTACACTACAGCCTTCTGGTTATATAACCCCGACAAACTAGTTAGGCTCTTCAACACAACAGCCTGATGTGTTTGAATCCTTCGGAGCATGTCTAACATTTCTTCCCCCCCCCCCCCCCCCCCCCACACAGAGACAGATATCACACACCACGGTTATTTAACAGCCTGACACGAGCCAAGATCTGCATGGATTGGAAGATATACATTTTTGCTTGGCTTCACAGATCAGTTATCCGTGACTTAATTAAATGGCAAACAGACATCAGTACCATGAGAATATGTACTTTTAGAATGAGTGGTCCTCGCGGGAATCAAACCCCTAACCTTAGCTATGTTGGTGCCGAGATACAAACTAGGAGGACCACACACGGTAGGATAGTTCTGCAGGACTAGTACAGCGAGTGCCAAACAACATCTGTCCCGTGGCTCACCTGTGCCTGTAGAGGCCCGTAGGGCACCAGTTCACCGTCCACCGTCAGTGTTCCCCGTGTGGACAGAGGCTGCAGTCTGAAGGCCCTGCATGAAACATGGCTCACGTACGGAGAGCTAAGGGAATGATGGGTGCCCCTCTCCATGGCGAAGAACAGCCTGAGCAGGGTGGCCCTGGAGATGCCCGCCCGGACAAAGGTCAGGTGGATGAGGCCGTCGTCAAACCGGGCCTGGGGGGCAGCGTGAAGGTCAGCGCCCAGGTGGGTCTGGTAGAGGGCTAGGACCAAGACAAAGTCCCCCTCAATGGTGACCCAGTCACGGGTGGGGAGGGGCTGGTCCAGTGGGGGCAGCAGGTCATCGCTGGGGGACTGGAAAGGCAGCGAGACAAAAGGACGGGTCTTGGCTCCGGCTGGATCGGCAATGTCAAAGTTGAAGGACGGCGGCGTGCGGAAAGAGGGCGAGGGAGAGGCGGAGTTGGGGGTGTTGGGCCGCGGGACGAGGTAGGACGAGGAGTGGGGGGAGGAACACGAAGGGGAGGACGGAGGTGTGGGCGAAAGAGAGAGAGAGAGGGAGGGGAGTTTGGGAGGGAGAGAGTTGGAATGGGAGTGCTGGAGGAGGGAGAGGGGTCTGGGGCGGGAGGCATTCTGGTTTTGGTCCAGGGACTTGGGCTTGTAGGAGAAGGGAGAGTGGCGGAAAGGAGAGGAGATGGTGAGGGCTCGTTCGCGGGCAATGTCCATTTGGTAGGGCTCCCTCTGGAAGTAGGTCCCGTTCAGATCCATGTCCTCCACCCCGTAGGACTCTGTGGACACCGGGTCAGCCTCTCGGTTCAGGGTCTGGTTCAAGAGGTCGTTTGCTATCTGGCTCGAGGGGGCAGAGTTCTTCCTCAGTGCCGGTCTAGCTTCTTGAAGGTTTTCTGGGTAGGTGCAACAATCATCTGGCTCCTCATCAGCCTCTCTGCCCACGTCTACCCCCTGGCTCTCGCCCCCCTGCTCTCTGGCCTGCACCACCCTCTCTACAGAACCACAGCTGCTCTCTCCATCTTTCCCCCTCTCTTCCTCCTCCATCTCACTGGAGTCTTGCTCCACTCTTCCCTCATCTTCCCTTTCCTCCTTGGTCCCCGCTAGCCTCTCATTCGACTCGGAACTCGTGCCCGACCTCTCCTCCTCTCCTTCCATCTCGACCTCCCCCTCAAGCTCCATCTCCCTCTCCCTGTCCTCCGCTAGACTGCTGGCCCTCACTACCCCGGTGCCTCCTCCCCGGGCCCTCTCCCTTCTCCTCTCCCTCTCCTTCTGCCTCTCCAGCTCTCGTTCCCTCTCCCGGTCGCTTTTACGTAGGCTCCTCTGCTCGCTGATGCCCATGTCGGAGCTGGTGCGGTGGATGGGGGTTCGGCAGAAGGCGTCGAGGCCCTCCGTGATGCTGCGGGAGAGCGGCCTCCTGGGCGGGGGGGGGGAGGAGTCCGGCGAGGTGACGGTGGGAGCCGAGGGGGGCAGGTAGGACAGGCGACCTTTGTAGGAGCGGAGGGAGGCTATGCGCACCAGGGTTCCCAGGGTGAAGCGCGCAGAGCCCAGGCCACGATATCTGGAACAGGAGAAGTTCAGTGGACAGCAGGTCAGTCACCATCTCTGATCATGAGGATAACAATGAAATGGCTTCGTCATCAGCATTACATGTGACCCGTGCAATAAGGTGCGTTTATGCTATAGGCTGGAACAGAAGTCTGCAATGCATTCTAATTGTGGTTCTGGTGCAGGCTGTAGCACTACATTTGTAAATTTCCCATTTCTCTCTAGCAGTAGTGGTCTTGATGCGGTGGCCCACCGCTGTTGAATGAATGAGGATGAAGTACTGATGTTCCTACGAGTAACAAGTGGACAGTGGGTACTGCCTCTCATGCACCAAGTAACAAGTGGACAGCGGGTACTGCCTCTACACCAAGTAACAAGTGGACAGCGGGTACTGCCTCTACACCAAGTAACAAGTGGACAGCGGGTACTGCCTCTACACCAAGTAACAAGTGGACAGCGGGTACTGCCTCTACACCAAGTAACAAGTGGACAGTGGGTACTGCCTCTACACCAAGTAACAAGTGGACAGCGGGTACTGCCTCTAATGCACCAAGTAACAAGTGGACAGCGGGTACTGCCTCTAATGCACCAAGTAACAAGTGGACAGTGGGTACTGCCTCTACACCAAGTAACAAGTGGACAGCGGGTACTGCCTCTAATGCACCAAGTAACAAGTGGACAGCGGGTACTGCCTCTACACCAAGTAACAAGTGGACAGCGGGTACTGCCTCTAATGCACCAAGTAACAAGTGGACAGCGGGTACTGCCTCTACACCAAGTAACAAGTGGACAGTGGGTACTGCCTCTACACCAAGTAACAAGTGGACAGCGGGTACTGCCTCTACACCAAGTAACAAGTGGACAGCGGGTACTGCCTCTCATGCACCAAGTAACAAGTGGACAGTGGGTACTGCCTCTACACCAAGTAACAAGTGGACAGCGGGTACTGCCTCTACACCAAGTAACAAGTGGACAGCGGGTACTGCCTCTACACCAAGTAACAAGTGGACAGTGGGTACTGCCTCTACACCAAGTAACAAGTGGACAGCGGGTACTGCCTCTACACCAAGTAACAAGTGGACAGTGGGTACTGCCTCTACACCAAGTAACAAGTGGACAGTGGGTACTGCCTCTACACAAAGTAACAAGTGGACAGCAGGTACTGCCTCTACACCAAGTAACAAGTGGACAGCGGGTACTGCCTCTCATGCACCAAGTAACAAGTGGACAGTGGGTACTGCCTCTACACCAAGTAACAAGTGGACAGCGGGTACTGCCTCTACACAAAGTAACAAGTGGACAGCAGGTACTGCCTCTACACCAAGTAACAAGTGGACAGCGGGTACTGCCTCTACACCAAGTAACAAGTGGACAGCGGGTACTGCCTCTACACCAAGTAACAAGTGGACAGCGGGTACTGCCTCTACACCAAGTAACAAGTGGACAGCGGGTACTGCCTCTACACCAAGTAACAAGTGGACAGTGGGTACTGCCTCTCATGCACCAAGTAACAAGTGGACAGCGGGTACTGCCTCTACACCAAGTAACAAGTGGACAGTGGGTACTGCCTCTACACCAAGTAACAAGTGGACAGCGGGTACTGCCTCTCATGCACCAAGTAACAAGTGGACAGTGGGTACTGCCTCTAATGCACCAAGTAACAAGTGGACAGTGGGTACTGCCTCTCATGCACCAAGTAACAAGTGGACAGCGGGTACTGCCTCTACACCAAGTAACAAGTGGACAGTGGGTACTGCCTCTACACCAAGTAACAAGTGGACAGTGGGTACTGCCTCTACACCAAGTAACAAGTGGACAGCGGGTACTGCCTCTACACCAAGTAACAAGTGGACAGCGGGTACTGCCTCTAATGCACCAAGTAACAAGTGGACAGCGGGTACTGCCTCTACACCAAGTAACAAGTGGACAGCGGGTACTGCCTCTCATGCACCAAGTAACAAGTGGACAGCGGGTACTGCCTCTACACCAAGTAACAAGTGGACAGCGGGTACTGCCTCTCATGCACCAAGTAACAAGTGGACAGCGGGTACTGCCTCTACACCAAGTAACAAGTGGACAGCGGGTACTGCCTCTACACCAAGTAACAAGTGGACAGCGGGTACTGCCTCTACACCAAGTAACAAGTGGACAGTGGGTACTGCCTCTAATGCACCAAGTAACAAGTGGACAGCGGGTACTGCCTCTACACCAAGTAACAAGTGGACAGCGGGTACTGCCTCTACACCAAGTAACAAGTGGACAGTGGGTACTGCCTCTACACCAAGTAACAAGTGGACAGCGGGTACTGCCTCTACACCAAGTAACAAGTGGACAGCGGGTACTGCCTCTACACCAAGTAACAAGTGGACAGTGGGTACTGCCTCTACACCAAGTAACAAGTGGACAGCGGGTACTGCCTCTCATGCACCAAGTAACAAGTGGACAGTGGGTACTGCCTCTACACCAAGTAACAAGTGGACAGCGGGTACTGCCTCTAATGCACCAAGTAACAAGTGGACAGCGGGTACTGCCTCTACACCAAGTAACAAGTGGACAGCGGGTACTGCCTCTACACCAAGTGGACAGTGGGTACTGCCTCTACACCAAGTAACAAGTGGACAGCGGGTACTGCCTCTCATGCACCAAGTAACAAGTGGACAGTGGGTACTGCCTCTACACCAAGTAACAAGTGGACAGCGGGTACTGCCTCTCATGCACCAAGTAACAAGTGGACAGCGGGTACTGCCTCTCATGCACCAAGTAACAAGTGGACAGTGGGTACTGCCTCTACACCAAGTAACAAGTGGACAGCGGGTACTGCCTCTACACCAAGTAACAAGTGGACAGCGGGTACTGCCTCTACACCAAGTAACAAGTGGACAGCGGGTACTGCCTCTACACCAAGTAACAAGTGGACAGCGGGTACTGCCTCTACACCAAGTAACAAGTGGACAGCGGGTACTGCCTCTACACCAAGTAACAAGTGGACAGCGGGTACTGCCTCTCATGCACCAAGTAACAAGTGGACAGCGGGTACTGCCTCTACACCAAGTAACAAGTGGACAGCGGGTACTGCCTCTCATGCACCAAGTAACAAGTGGACAGCGGGTACTGCCTCTACACCAAGTAACAAGTGGACAGCGGGTACTGCCTCTCATGCACCAAGTAACAAGTGGACAGCGGGTACTGCCTCTACACCAAGTAACAAGTGGACAGCGGGTACTGCCTCTACACCAAGTAACAAGTGGACAGCGGGTACTGCCTCTCATGCACCTACCTCTCACTCTCGATGTCTACATCAGACACAAACCCCCAGGCAACGGAGAGGAAGGAGAACAGTCTTCTGGGACCAGAGGTACGGCCATTGTGGGAGGGGGCGGGGCTTGTTGTCACGGAGACCAGGTCCATGGGACGGACCCCGCCTCGACAGAGCAGAAAGCTGCAGTTCAGGAGGAGGGGCTCTCGAAGGCACATATCATAGCTGAGAGAGAAGTGGGGAAAAAACACGGATGGGAAGAGTGAGCACTTATGATGGATACTGACCCTCAGCTTAGAAGGAATCTCAAGCCCCACCCTCTCACCCTCAGACAACAGTTGTGATTGGTCGGTCAAGAAAAGAGGGCAGGGTTTGAGATAGGTCGACCGGCTGTTCTCACACCTAAAAGGTTCCAGATTTATTCTATAATGAGGCGATTGATCCCCATCACTCTTTCTACTAAGTGGCAGTCAAATGTTAAATTTCCGTTATTTCAACCACCGTTCAATCTCTAACGAGGAAGAAGCAATGTTGTATTCTGGGTAGAAAACAAGTGAACTTGGCACGCTAGTCGTGAGGCCACATTGGGTCTACTGTGTAGATGGAAACTACTCTCTAGATATTTAATGTCTTTGGAAAAAAAAACATCTCCTGTTGACAGGGAAATTTACCAACACACACACACACACACATATAACCTCTCCCCATTATAGACACAACACACATAGCCTACAACTTATGTACAGAGCCTTCTACGTCATTCTCTTATAGTCTGTCAATCTACCATCATGTATAAATAACTTTGTTAGCTCGCCATTCTTTAGAGATCTAGGCTAGGGCTCCATTGCTGTAAGATAGGTCTCTCCATGTTGTAACATGTCATTCTGTCAGTCAATTATATCCTTAATCAAAGACCGCCTCAGTCAATAATCTGGTTAAATGATTCCGCATCACCTGTCAATAAAGATAAAGAGAAGGCTACACACAACTGGTCAAGACAGAGTCATCCATTTAGAGATATATAGATATCTAGGTCATGACAGAGAACACCATTTTCCTTTTTGTTGGGAGGAAGAAAAAATTACTTGTCCACCCTTTGTTAGATTTTTTTTTGCCTTTCTATTTCTTTTCCCATCCCCCAATTTGGTCATTATGCCAATTCCCTTCTGGTCGTTGCGCTGCCCTACTGTCGGTCTGGGGACTGTGTAGACTACCATATGCCTCCCCAGACAGCAAAGAGTTTCACAGGGAGAGCATAATGCGTGTGGAGATTCACGCCATCTCCTCCAGACCCCCTCTCTGCTGAACAGGCAGGCAGACTGACCAGTAGGAGTCGCTATTGCAATGACCAGGACTAATAACTCACCGGCTTCCCAGTGGATTCCCAGCAAACACTACCATTGTGTTCGGAGGTACCGCTGACAACAGAAATCGAACCCCAAGTCTCTACAGTGTCTCTTATATCATGCTCAGGTTGGGTTCCTTTCCACCCTGTTCCCACTATGATCAATACTATCTAAAAGATTCCCATTTCAGTTGAATAAACCCAATACTAGTGTCACAATACCAAAATTTGGCTTTGATACCGATACCAGCCTAAGTATCGTGATACCGGTTTTAAATCAATACCACGGCAAAAACCTAAAACATCAGGAAAAGTAACGGAATATAATATTAAATGACAGAACATGGAACATTTATAAAATAATTGTTATATTTTAACACTGTAGAAACTTATGGGGAACTGTTTTACAATTTCTTTCACTATTTATTTGGGCAATTGTACACATCTGTAAAAAAAAATTCATTGTTTTGTATTTCTAATCAAGTACTCTAAATCAGCATTTTTCCACTTCAAGATTTCAAGCTGTTTTGGGCTGGGCTCCGCCCATACTCACAAAGCGCTTTGAGTGACAGTCACCCACAGTCTGCACTGGCAGACAGAGAGAGACATAGAGAGGGAGACTAATTAATTTCGCTGCGGGGAGGGGGGCATAATCCCACGGGAGAATGCATTGGTAATTTGTTTCAAATGACAATATATATACCCCTGTGAATATTATTGCACGGATCGGAAGTGGGAGTGTGCGTGTGCTATGTTAGTGCTTGTGCCAGCACAGGTGATAAGATTATCCTCACTATTGGAAAACGAAACTTAACTCCACTGTGAGCGGCTCCAGGATTAGTTGAACTGTTTTGGAACCAGCTTGGTTGACATTAGTAGCCAACGTTAGTTTAGGTCATCGAACTGTCAGCTTGATATAATCTTTAGTATAATTTTCGTGCTCCTAAATATCACAAATGCAAGTGAAGCACTCACACCATCGAGTCCTGGCTTTAAGCAGAATCACAAACAGACAATATGGAAAACTGCTTTGGCGAGTGTTCAGCTGATAGTTGACATGCCCACTATGCAAAGTCTGCACTCTCACACACGAACTGCTCCAGTCATGCATCATGCATCCACTCAACTCATCGAAAAATATGGCATCGGGCTATTATTCCAAAAGGATTAATACTAATAATACTGGAACGTTTTTAACGGCCGGGTATAGAGACACCTAGTATCGGTGTATCGTGCGACCCTAGCCAATACTATCTAAACACTTCCCATTTCAGTTGAATAAAACAACACAATACTATCTAAAAGCTTCCCATTTCAGAGAGCGGTAGGACATAAAAGGGCATAGAAAAGGAGAGCCCTGTTACACAATTAGGTCCAATGATTCAGCAGAAAAGCTGGTGCAGAGATACGATGGGGATAAGAACTAATTTCGGGAAATGAAAGCGCTCAAGTCCTAAGGTTACGCCAGATTAGAACCTCATGTCGTCACAGAACTTAATGAGTGTTTATCTAGACCCACATTGAGAAACGTATCACGAGCCGAGATCAAGAGATGACTCAGCTCAGAGACGCACACCCTGGTAAGATAAACTATGACCTTTTCAGAGGAGAAAGAGGAAAAAGACTTACCCTGCGTGGTGGTTGATAGAGCCAGCGAGGGCATTGCCAGAGCCGCAGGGTAAAATGCCCACAGGCGTTTTTATTGCTTGTTCCCAGTCAGAGCGCTCCATCAGGCCATTTATGACCTGAAAGCCATAAAAGACATTCAGACAGATGCATTAATCAATACACATTAAGCCATTCATACTAGACTGATCAAATCTCTTTGGCTCAGATACCGATTTCTATATTTGGAAGTTTACTGGTATGGTGATGAACCTAGGGTTGTAAAGTTTCGGGAATATTCAAAGGTGGAAACTTTCCATGGGAATTAACGGGAATATTGGAATTAACAGGGATAAAATGGAAATATAGGAGTTATTTGCACAGGATGTATTTACTATTTACCATGTCATATACTGATAGAAACATAAACCTTTTATTGTATCATAAGCAGAAATAATTGCAAACCCATCTAATATAAATATGAAAAATTATAAAAATAATATATATATTTAATTCAATTAATTCTAAAGAGCAACCAATTTGTTAGCATGACCAGGAGATCATTTTCTGTAGGTTCCTTCGCTGTAATTCTATGGATTATAACCATAATGTTCACATTATATATATATATATATATATATATATATATATATATACACACAGTATATATAAATAACATTAATTAATAAATAAAAAAAGCTAAGCTACGCTCAGGAAAAGGATCGGAGGTTAATGTAATAAGTGAGCCGATTAGTAAACGGGCTAAAACTATGTTTAAATATCCTTAAAATGTTGGATATATCTGCAGATACTTTCTTTTCAAATGATGTTGAGAAATACAGTCAAACTATTAAAAACAACTGCAGACTGGTGAAATATTAGGATACTAAAGTATTGAGTTTTAAGATACATTGCAAGACTATGGCGTGTCGGGGGCACAGAGGCGTGTCGGGGGCACAGAGGCGTGTCGGGGGCACAGAGGCGTGTCGGGGGCACAGAGGCGTGTCGGGGGCACAGAGGCGTGTCGGGGGCACAGAGGCGTGTCGGGGGCACAGAGGCTAAAAGACTATGGCGTGTCGGGGGCACAGAGGCGTGTCGGGGGCACAGAGGCGTGTCGGGGGCACAGAGGCGTGTCGGGGGCACAGAGGCGTGTCGGGGGCACAGAGGCGTGTCGGGGGCACAGAGGCTAAAAGACTATGGCGTGTCGGGGGCACAGAGGCGTGTCGGGGGCACAGAGGCTAAAAGACTATGGCGTGTCGGGGGCACAGAGGCGTGTCGGGGGCACAGAGGCGTGTCGGGGGCACAGAGGCGTGTCGGGGGCACAGAGGCGTGTCGGGGGCACAGAGGCTAAAAGACTATGGCGTGTCGGGGGCACAGAGGCTAAAAGACTATGGCGTGTCGGGGGCACAGAGGCTAAAAGACTATGGCGTGTCGGGGGCACAGAGGCGTGTCGGGGGCACAGAGGCGTGTCGGGGGCACAGAGGCGTGTCGGGGGCACAGAGGCGTGTCGGGGGCACAGAGGCTAAAAGACTATGGCGTGTCGGGGGCACAGAGGCTAAAAGACTATGGCGTGTCGGGGGCACAGAGGCTAAAAGACTATGGCGTGTCGGGGGCACAGAGGCGTGTCGGGGGCACAGAGGCGTGTCGGGGGCACAGAGGCGTGTCGGGGGCACAGAGGCGTGTCGGGGGCACAGAGGCTAAAAGACTATGGCGTGTCGGGGGCACAGAGGCGTGTCGGGGGCACAGAGGCGTGTCGGGGGCACAGAGGCGTGTCGGGGGCACAGAGGCGTGTCGGGGGCACAGAGGCGTGTCGGGGGCACAGAGGCGTGTCGGGGGCACAGAGGCGTGTCGGGGGCACAGAGGCGTGTCGGGGGCACAGAGGCGTGTCGGGGGCACAGAGGCTAAAAGACTATGGCGTGTCGGGGGCACAGAGGCGTGTCGGGGGCACAGAGGCTAAAAGACTATGGCGTGTCGGGGGCACAGAGGCGTGTCGGGGGCACAGAGGCTAAAAGACTATGGCGTGTCGGGGGCACAGAGGCGTGTCGGGGGCACAGAGGCTAAAAGACTATGGCGTGTCGGGGGCACAGAGGCGTGTCGGGGGCACAGAGGCTAAAAGACTATGGCGTGTCGGGGGCACAGAGGCTAAAAGACTATGGCGTGTCGGGGGCACAGAGGCTAAAAGACTATGGCGTGTCGGGGGCACAGAGGCTAAAAGACTATGGCGTGTCGGGGGCACAGAGGCGTGTCGGGGGCACAGAGGCGTGTCGGGGGCACAGAGGCGTGTCGGGGGCACAGAGGCTAAAAGACTATGGCGTGTCGGGGGCACAGAGGCTAAAAGACTATGGCGTGTCGGGGGCACAGAGGCGTGTCGGGGGCACAGAGGGTAAAAGACTGGCGTGTCGTGGGCACAGAGGCTAAAAGCAGAGTTCCCAAGTTCAGTGTAAACTCTGTAAGTCGATCATTGGAGCGAGTAATGATACGGCCAAGTCCAATCATGAAGTGATATAAGGGGGAAGATCTCCAACAATGTCTTTATATAGAAATAGATACCAGTGGTTAGGTGGCCGAGCGGAGATTGCGCTCGTCACCAGCCCCGGAGCTGTGAGCTGGATTCGCCTGTTCGAATCCAGCTCACAGCTCCGGGGTTGTCACCAGCTTGGCTGGCCGTCTGCACTAATACAATTGGCTGTATTAGAGGGTGGGAGAAGCTGGCGGGGTGGGTCCGGGTCGTTGTAAACAGCGACTCCTACAGTTCGGTCGGGGCGCCTGCTAAGCGCGGATTGGACGTGAGGGGGATAGTGTGGTCCTCCCACACGCTACGCCCTCTCGATGAGAATCCGCGCTGCCAGGTGAAAAGAAGCGGTGATTGGCTGGACGTGTGTCGGAGGAAGCACGTGGTAGCCTCCACTCTCCCAGATGATCTGACTGTGGGGGGTAAGTGCGCAGCGACCAGGAAGGGACTGGGAATTGGCATACGACTAACATTGGGATGGGAGAAAATCGGAGGAAAATGGAGGGGGGAAAAGACAAAAAAAAAAAAAAAAAAAAAAAGATACCAGTGCACACATTTTAAATTACTTCCAATTACGTCTGGCACAGCCTACTTAGTTGGTCTAGGGTTAATCTTTCTAATGCATAGCTGGGCAGTCACTTTTTACCCAACATCTGACATTTACTCAAATCTTCCAACAGACGGTTTAACTGCAGAAAATTAAGCCTCTGTGTTGCGATCACTCCATTGCCCTCATTAACACAGCCTCAGCCCCAAAGGCATGCATCTAAATAGCGTGTGTACGAATACACAGAAGACACGTGATGATGAAATCACCTCTGTGTTTACGAGCAAATCTGACAAGCCTAGTTGATGGTTCCCAGAGGGCACACAGTGATGTTGATGGGATTAAAGTCACATTACTGGATGGAGCGCTCGTATAGGCAGCTATACGTCCAGAACTACAAAGAAATTATGCTTATGAAACTCTTGATTTATATAGTAGGGATGGGCATCGATTTTCAAATATTCGTTAAATTATACATTTCGCTTAGTAATCGAATAGTTCCCAGTGACTATCGAATAGTAATCTTGTGGGTTTTGCCCATCCCTAAATTATAGGGCGATATTATTGCCTGATAGGAATTCTTTGGTTGCCGTGTCTGGGGGCAACGACAACACAGTGATACAAATATATTGCTCATATTGGGCAATTCATATTGTCCGATTGATCCGTCTGGCTTTACTGCATACTATACTCGAGCTATAAAAAGAGAGCGACGCCGACAACAAGTGTCTCTTTACCCAAAGTGTTGTATACACTCATTTTCAACAGCAGTCAAGGCATGTATTCATCAAGCATCGTTTGTTTTGACGTGTTGTTCCGTTTGGTTGTTTATATTTTCTATTTATTTTATACTTGAGTACTTTCTTTTCTTGCTATGCGACTCACTGTGAAGCACTTTGGTTGACAAGTGTCATGTTTAAATGTGCTATACAAATCAATTTGCTTGATTGATTTGATTGATTGATCTTCAAGTGGAGTGCTGATCTGAGACCCGATTGGCTCAGCATAATGCATTCAGTGCCATTCAGGCAGTAATGGCACTTTTAGGATGGTGTGGGAAAGAGAAATTAAAAACAGGACAAGAGAAAGGCATGTTGCTATGGTGTTGGTATTGTTTACCAGCAAGCTAGCTAACGGTGACTTTGCTCTTCAAGAAGGCTCGTTATCCGCTAATGCTAGTTAATAATATAGCATAACAGACTTTCCATATATTTCCTGGTATTCTGCTCAGCTGTTTATCGGCTGTCTTATGTCAGCTTTTTTTCATAGCAAAATCTCAGTAAGATTTCAGGCTCTGATCATATTATAAATCCATGTGTTGTTGCACCAAAATGATCAGCTTCTAATTGGTAACACGGTTTCTTCAGGTACATTGTAGTCACGTAACATCTGGTAGTAAATTCCGCTGCGGAGGACAGCGAAGAGTTAAAACATTTGAACAGCAATGCAGTCTACAGTTACTGGTATTCTCATCCACTAAAATCATTCCGTCTGCCTGAATCCACACAAATGCAGCATAATCGGCATCAGGTCTCATGACTGTCCTCATGCAGCTGGTCCTAGATCAGCGTCAGGTCTCATGACTGTCCTCATGCAGCTGGTCCTAGATCAGCGTCAGGTCTCATGACTGTCCTCATGCAGCTGGTCCTAGATCAGCGTCAGGTCTCATGACTGTCCTCATGCAGCTGGTCCTAGATCAGCGTCAGGTCTCATGACTGTCCTCATGCAGCTGGTCCTAGATCAGCGTCAGGTCTCATGACTGTCCTCATGCAGCTGGTCCTAGATCAGCGGCAGGTCTCACGACTCACCTCATGCAACAGGCCGTCTCCAGAGATGATGACGATGCCGTCCCACTCTGGGAGAGACACCTCTTTGATGAGCTCCCTGGCGTGGTTCTGGCGCTCTGAGGAGAGAACGGCACACAAACACTTGTTTTTAATGGGACCTAATGATCTGTCTGAGTGAAGGCCATGGCAGTATCATAAGTTACTTTAGTTGCCAAATAACAATGAAGATGTCCTGGTTTTATAAGCACAGAGACATATTAACATATGTCAATGATATAGTAAATATTGGCACACGTGGTACAAGGCCGACAGGTACTCACGTACAGTGCAAAATTATGATAAAACAGTAGTAGACTATAATACACTACATGTCTACAGTATACACAAATACTATGTAGACCAGTGGTTATTCTGATGCATGTTACCTGTCTGTATCAAGTTATAGCTGATGTTAGCCTCTCTGATCATTGGCAGGATGTGAGTCTGACACCACTGCATAGCCTGGCCCCTACCACTGAAGGGGTTGACCAATAGCAGCAGCCGACGGGGACGAGGTAGCAGACTTCTGGAAAATTCTGGAAATTGAAGAGGCAGAAAAACAACAAAACAAAATCTCCATTAGAAAACACATAACGTAACTTCAGGCAGTAAATAGGACTCAATTAGTGGTTACTTTACTGCACTGGTCTGGCAAACAAGCCCACTGGGACGTCAGCTAAGCTATCATCAGTACAGTGTTGCAGAGCCCTGGATCTTGAGTGCATCGAACCATTAAAATGGTTTAATTTCCACTCCTTGGGAACTAATTCATTCTGCACAACATTGTTGCTGTTGAGTATTCTGCACAACATTGTTGCTGTTGAGTATTCTGCACAACATTGTTGCTGTTGAGTATTCTGCACAACATTGTTGCTGTTGAGTATTCTGCACAACACTGTTGCTGTTGAGTATTCTGCACAACATTGTTGCCGTTGAGTATTCTGCACAACATTGTTGCTGTTGAGTATTCTGCACAACACTGAGTATTCTGCACAACACTGAGTATTCTGCACAACATCGCTGCTCTTGAGTATTCTGCACAACATCGCTGCTCTTGAGTATTCTGCACAACATTTGGAATTCTGATAGAACTTTTGTGGAAAAATACAAAAAGGCACTGCACGCAGGGCGCCCCAGTAGCACACCACATAGCGCGCTGAGTCGCGAATCGGTCGCCCCGGGTTCGATTCCCCGACCCGGTGGCCATATGTCTTCCCCTCCCGTTTCACCCTCTCTCCTCTGTCGGTCCTGTGTGGCCAAAAGGTCCTGCGTTGACCAAAAAAGCTGAAAATACTATAAAAAAATAAATATATATAATAAAAAAAAGGCACTGCACTCAATTCCCGAGGCATAGGAAAAAAAACAGACATCACAAGTAACATTTAGAACTTTTTAAGACCCTGTAGGAACCCTGATCACAGGGATTTCTTTTTTTTAAATCCACTTTTTCTCCCCATTTTCAATTTTTTTCCCATCCCAATTTCGTATTATACAATTCTTCCCTCCCCAACATGTCGGTTGTAGTGAGGACAGAAGCCTTGCATCACGTGTCCCCTCCGGTACACGAGGAGGCAGCCTGTCGCATCTTTTCACCGCAGCAGCTCGAACTCTCTGTGGCGAGGAGTAACACGTGGGAGGCTCACGCTGCCCCCGCTACTTACTGCTTCCGCCGCACCGGCGTCACCAAACAGACCTGTAGGAGTCGCTGTCCACAACGTCCAATCCCTACCCACCGGCTTTCACACCCTCTTAACACTTGCCAATTGTGTTAGTATGAACGACCGGCCGGTAGCAACGCCGAGAGCTGGGCTTGAACCCAGCGTCTCCTGCGTTAGAGGCAAGCGCCTTGCCCACTGCGCCAATCAGCCGCCCAATCACAGGGAATCTTAAAGGGTTTGTTGTGTACAGAGGTGAATCATCCTGTACCCAATCAACCAGAGGTACAGCATTGTACAGCAACAGAAAACCAAGGGCACAAAGAAAGCCTGCCCTACTAATTTCTATACTGTCCTTCATCTACACAGGTATGACACTATAGGAGAAAGAAACTGCTGTCTAGCACTAGGATGCCTTCTTTTTGGTATATTACCGATGTGCAGATGCAGGTAGGGGGTTAGATGACTACGAAAAACCAAGAATTAGACCCAGGACACAACGCCTACCTGAGCAGCGTATGCCGCAGAACTTTGCTTTTCACTTCAGCACCCATGTTAACACTTTGATTGCCACTCAGGAGTTTTCTCGGATTTATAACAGTTACGTTGAAAGAACTTTTTTTTTAAGCGATCTGAAATCATATTGCATCACGCAAGCCTACCCTAGCCTACCCAAGAGCCGCCGGCGATCAGATGTGGAAAAAAGCGCCCCCTATCGTCTCCCAGATGACATCAGGGATTTTGGAATGGACTCAATGAAAATGGATGGGGGAAAAAATCCTGTACTCCACATTTTCCAGTCCACTGATGCAGCCGGGGTTACCAGAGTTCATTATGGATCCTCTGAGCCCCGCGGAATCATGAGTTCTACTGTATACACGTTAGATCTATACACTTATCGATTTTTTCTAATGGTGATCAGGAATTGGAATATACCAGTTGGATACCATCTGATGTCAGGTAAGGAATCTATGTTATCAGTGTTAGGATAATCAGACTCGTTTTGATGAAGATATAAGCTGTTTTGTGAAATGTGCTCTATCGGTTTCACTGTAAAATCCATGAGGAAATGAAAACGGCTATTATCAGCGCGCGGCTCGAATGGGCGTGCGTGTACGTATAATATTGATCATCTAGCGTTTATTTGAAAACGATTCATAAATAGGCCGACAAATATCAACGTTCTGGAATATTCCAGTAAAAGACGATTATCACAGAATGGCCCAGAATGGGCTGTTTTTTTTTTACCTCAAAACGGGTGCTTTTCAAAATGCTCTCAAACGGAAATGAAGCGATAAAAAACCAATCTGCCTCGACAGCACTGACTGGAAAATGATTCTTTGATAAGCGACTGGCAGATTAGACACATAATTTAAAACATAGATTAGGCGATATTAACGTTAACATTGAAGTGGATGGTGGCATTCAAGCACCAAGTCGTGCGCCCCCTGGTGGCACTGAAAGTGTTAACAGATTAGAGCAGCCACACAGCTCAAGCCACACTGCGGCAGCGTGTCATCTAGACTTTTGGCACTGGAGCCTATTTCTTCTGCGCGACGCACGCGGTTCTCTTGACACCTTTCGCTATAGCTTCAATGTCTTTATCTGTAGATTATGTCACAGATAACATTGTGTGTTATCAAAGGAGAAAGTGGGGACTACATGTGTACTAGAAATGTAAGCTATGATTGTATCATGTTAATAAGTTAATAGAACATCAGGTGAAGGGCAGTCGTTTTCCATTCCTCTCCCCCTCTCTTGCTCTGAACGAGGGAAAAACTCAAATAACGTGGCTGCTTTCTGGTTACAACTTCACTTTTCAGACCGCTCATTAAGGATGGATGACATGAGGGCGGCTAGGTGGTGTAGTGGGCAAGGCACTCGCCACCAATGTGGAGACGCTGGGTTCGCGTGTTCGAATCCAGCTCTCCACATTGTTTTCAGTTTAGCTGGTCGTCCGCAGTAATACACATTGGCCGTATTACGGGGAGGGAAACTGATGGGTGGTGATCGGGCGTTGTGGACAGCGTCTCCTACAGGTCGGTTGGTGCGCCTGCGCAGTAGAATCAGGAAGTGTCGGGGGCAGCGTGAGCCTCCCACGCGTTACTCCTCGACACTGAGAGATCGAGCTGCGCAGGTGAAAAGATGCGACTGCTGTTACCTCAAGTACCGGAGGGGACTTGTGCTATGTATGACTTAGTCCACATTGCAGCCGGCTTGTGGGAGGCAAGAAACAGCGTTCATGACAGGGGAGGGTTGAATTGGATGATACGAAATTGGGATGGGAGAAAAATATAGAAAAATGGGAGAAAAAGTGGATAAAAAAAAAAAAAGGATGGATGACATGAAACATTCTATTAATTGATGGGCAAACTCAGTGTAGAGAGATGGGGCCGGCAGTAGCAGCACCGCAGCAGTGATGACATCTGACTGAGTGGAACACAACATGCGCAGAGCCGCAGCAGTTCAGCGACGTAGCCGTTCACACACACAGGTGAAGTAAGCTGTGTGGACAGAGCGTTACGCAGCCTAAACAGGTAAAGTAAGCTGTGTGGACAGAGCGTTAAACAGCCTAAACAGGTAAAGTAAGCTGTGTGGACAGAGCGTTAAGCAGCCTAAACAGGTGAAGTAAGCTGTGTGGACAGAGCGTTACGCAGCCTAAACAGGTGAAGTAAGCTGTGTGGACAGAGCGTTACGCAGCCTAAACAGGTGAAGTAAGCTGTGTGGACAGAGCGTTAAGCAGCCTAAACAGGTGAAGTAAGCTGTGTGGACAGAGCGTTAAGCAGCAGCCTAAACAGGTAAAGTAAGCTGTGTGGACAGAGCGTTAAACAGCCTAAACAGGTGAAGTAAGCTGTGTGGACAGAGCGTTACGCAGCCTAAACAGGTGAAGTAAGCTGTGTGGACAGAGCGTTACGCAGCCTAAACAGGTGAAGTAAGCTGTGTGGACAGAGCGTTAAGCAGCAGCCTAAACAGGTAAAGTAAGCTGTGTGGACAGAGCGTTAAGCAGCCTAAACAGGTGAAGTAAGCTGTGTGGACAGAGCGTTACGCAGCCTAAACAGGTGAAGTAAGCTGTGTGGACAGAGCGTTACGCAGCCTAAACAGGTGAAGTAAGCTGTGTGGACAGAGCGTTACGCAGCCTAAACAGGTGAAGTAAGCTGTGTGGACATAGCGTTACGCAGCCTAAACAGGTGAAGTAAGCTGTGTGGACAGAGCGTTAAGCAGCAGCCTAAACAGGTAAAGTAAGCTGTGTGGACAGAGCATTACGCAGCCTAAACAGGTGAAGTAAGCTGTGTGGACAGAGCGTTAAGCAGCCTAAACAGGTAAAGTAAGCTGTGTGGACAGAGCGTTACGCAGCCTAAACAGGTGAAGTAAGCTGTGTGGACAGAGCGTTAAGCAGCAGCCTAAACAGGTAAAGTAAGCTGTGTGGACAGAGCGTTAAGCAGCCTAAACAGGTGAAGTAAGCTGTGTGGACAGAGCGTTAAGCAGCAGCCTAAACAGGTAAAGTAAGCTGTGTGGACAGAGCGTTACGCAGCCTAAACAGGTGAAGTAAGCTGTGTGGACAGAGCGTTACGCAGCCTAAACAGGTGAAGTAAGCTGTGTGGACAGAGCGTTACGCAGCCTAAACAGGTGAAGTAAGCTGTGTGGACAGAGCGTTACGCAGCCTAAACAGGTGAAGTAAGCTGTGTGGACAGAGCGTTACGCAGCCTAAACAGGTGAAGTAAGCTGTGTGGACAGAGCGTTAAGCAGCAGCCTAAACAGGTAAAGTAAGCTGTGTGGACAGAGCATTACGCAGCCTAAACAGGTGAAGTAAGCTGTGTGGACAGAGCGTTAAGCAGCCTAAACAGGTAAAGTAAGCTGTGTGGACAGAGCGTTACGCAGCCTAAACAGGTAAAGTAAGCTGTGTGGACAGAGCGTTACGCAGCCTAAACAGGTGAAGTAAGCTGTGTGGACAGAGCGTTAAGCAGCCTAAACAGGTGAAGTAAGCTGTGTGGACAGAGCGTTACGCAGCCTAAACAGGTGAAGTAAGCTGTGTGGACAGAGCGTTAAGCAGCAGCCTAAACAGGTGAAGTAAGCTGTGTGGACAGAGCGTTAAGCAGCCTAAAC
Organism: Notolepis coatsorum; assembly: GCF_963971535.1. NCBI lineage: Eukaryota > Metazoa > Chordata > Actinopteri > Aulopiformes > Paralepididae > Notolepis > Notolepis coatsorum. The sequence goes on from NC_140183.1 coordinate 85,006,764, forward strand.
AGGTGGAGTAAGCTGTGTGGACAGAGCGTTACGCAGCCTAAACAGGTGAAGTAAGCTGTGTGGACAGAGCGTTACGCAGCCTAAACAGGTGAAGTAAGCCGTGTGGACAGAGCGTTACGCAGCCTAAACAGGTGAAGTAAGCTGTGTGGACAGAGCGTTAAGCAGCCTAAACAGGTGAAGTAAGCTGTGTGGACAGAGCGTTAAGCAGCCTAAACAGGTGAAGTAAGCTGTGTGGACAGAGCGTTAAGCAGCCTAAACAGGTGAAGTAAGCTGTGTGGACAGAGCGTTAAGCAGCCTAAACAGGTGAAGTAAGCTGTGTGGACAGAGCGTTACGCAGCAGCCTAAACAGGTGAAGTAAGCTGTGTGGACAGAGCGTTAAACAGCCTAAACAGGTGAAGTAAGCTGTGTGGACAGAGCGTTACACAGCCTAAACAGGTGAAGTAAGCTGTGTGGACAGAGCGTTAAGCAGCAGCCTAAACAGGTGAAGTAAGCTGTGTGGACAGAGCGTTAAACAGCAGCCTAAACAGGTGAAGTAAGCTGTGTGGACAGAGCGTTAAACAGCCTAAACAGGTGAAGTAAGCTGTGTGGACAGAGCGTTAAGCAGCCTAAACAGGTGAAGTAAGCTGTGTGGACAGAGCATTACGCAGCCTAAACAGGTGAAGTAAGCTGTGTGGACAGAGCGTTAAGCAGCCTAAACAGGTGAAGTAAGCTGTGTGGACAGAGCGTTAAACAGCAGCTTAAACAGGTGAAGTAAGCTGTGTGGACAGAGCGTTACGCAGCCTAAACAGGTGAAGTAAGCTGTGTGGACAGAGCGTTAAGCAGCAGCCTAAACAGGTGAAGTAAGCTGTGTGGACAGAGCGTTAAGCAGCCTAAACAGGTGAAGTAAGCTGTGTGGACAGAGCGTTAAGCAGCAGCCTAAACAGGTGAAGTAAGCTGTGTGGACAGAGCGTTAAGCAGCAGCCTAAACAGGTGAAGTAAGCTGTGTGGACAGAGCGTTAAGCAGCAGCCTAAACAGGTGAAGTAAGCTGTGTGGACAGAGCGTTAAGCAGCAGCCTAAACAGGTGAAGTAAGCTGTGTGGACAGAGCGTTAAACAGCAGCCTAAACAGGTGAAGTAAGCTGTGTGGACAGAGCGTTACGCAGCCTAAACAGGTGAAGTAAGCTGTGTGGACAGAGCGTTACGCAGCCTAAACAGGTGAAGTAAGCCGTGTGGACAGAGCGTTACGCAGCCTAAACAGGTGAAGTAAGCTGTGTGGACAGAGCGTTAAGCAGCCTAAACAGGTGAAGTAAGCTGTGTGGACAGAGCGTTAAGCAGCCTAAACAGGTGAAGTAAGCTGTGTGGACAGAGCGTTAAGCAGCCTAAACAGGTGAAGTAAGCTGTGTGGACAGAGCGTTAAGCAGCCTAAACAGGTGAAGTAAGCTGTGTGGACAGAGCGTTACGCAGCAGCCTAAACAGGTGAAGTAAGCTGTGTGGACAGAGCGTTACACAGCCTAAACAGGTGAAGTAAGCTGTGTGGACAGAGCGTTAAGCAGCAGCCTAAACAGGTGAAGTAAGCTGTGTGGACAGAGCGTTAAACAGCAGCCTAAACAGGTGAAGTAAGCTGTGTGGACAGAGCGTTAAACAGCCTAAACAGGTGAAGTAAGCTGTGTGGACAGAGCATTACGCAGCCTAAACAGGTGAAGTAAGCTGTGTGGACAGAGCGTTAAGCAGCCTAAACAGGTGAAGTAAGCTGTGTGGACAGAGCGTTAAACAGCAGCCTAAACAGGTGAAGTAAGCTGTGTGGACAGAGCGTTACGCAGCCTAAACAGGTGAAGTAAGCTGTGTGGACAGAGCGTTAAGCAGCAGCCTAAACAGGTGAAGTAAGCTGTGTGGACAGAGCGTTAAACAGCCTAAACAGGTGAAGTAAGCTGTGTGGACAGAGCGTTACACAGCCTAAACAGGTGAAGTAAGCTGTGTGGACAGAGCGTTAAGCAGCAGCCTAAACAGGTGAAGTAAGCTGTGTGGACAGAGCGTTAAGCAGCCTAAACAGGTGAAGTAAGCTGTGTGGACAGAGCGTTAAGCAGCAGCCTAAACAGGTGAAGTAAGCTGTGTGGACAGAGCGTTAAGCAGCAGCCTAAACAGGTGAAGTAAGCTGTGTGGACAGAGCGTTAAGCAGCAGCCTAAACAGGTGAAGTAAGCTGTGTGGACAGAGCGTTAAGCAGCCTAAACAGGTGAAGTAAGCTGTGTGGACAGAGCGTTAAACAGCAGCCTAAACAGGTGAAGTAAGCTGTGTGGACAGAGCGTTACGCAGCCTAAACAGGTGAAGTAAGCTGTGTGGACAGAGCGTTAAGCAGCAGCCTAAACAGGTGAAGTAAGCTGTGTGGACAGAGCGTTAAACAGCCTAAACAGGTGAAGTAAGCTGTGTGGACAGAGCGTTACACAGCCTAAACAGGTGAAGTAAGCTGTGTGGACAGAGCGTTAAGCAGCAGCCTAAACAGGTGAAGTAAGCTGTGTGGACAGAGCGTTAAGCAGCCTAAACAGGTGAAGTAAGCTGTGTGGACAGAGCGTTAAGCAGCAGCCTAAACAGGTGAAGTAAGCCGTGTGGACAGAGCGTTAAGCAGCAGCCTAAACAGGTGAAGTAAGCTGTGTGGACAGAGCGTTAAGCAGCAGCCTAAACAGGTGAAGTAAGCTGTGTGGACAGAGCGTTAAGCAGCCTAAACAGGTGAAGTAAGCTGTGTGGACAGAGCGTTAAACAGCAGCCTAAACAGGTGAAGTAAGCTGTGTGGACAGAGCGTTAAGCAGCCTAAACAGGTGAAGTAAGCTGTGTGGACAGAGCATTACACAGCAGCCTAAACAGGTGAAGTAAGCTGTGTGGACAGAGCATTACGCAGCCTAAACAGGTGAAGTAAGCTGTGTGGACAGAGCATTACGCAGCAGCCTAAACAGGTGAAGTAAGCTGTGTGGACAGAGCGTTAAGCAGCAGCCTAAACAGGTGAAGTAAGCTGTGTGGACAGAGCGTTAAGCAGCCTAAACAGGTGAAGTAAGCTGTGTGGACAGAGCGTTAAGCAGCCTAAACAGGTGAAGTAAGCTGTGTGGACAGAGCGGTACGCAGCAGCCTAAACAGGTGAAGTAAGCTGTGTGGACAGAGCGGTACGCAGTAGCCTAAACGTCCTAAACTTCACACCCAGCACAAGGCCCATCTATCCAGTAGCACTAGGGGTGCACCGATATATCGGTCAGGTATCGGTATCGGCCGATAAGTGCCTTGTTGACTGCAATCGGCCTATCGGCCGATAAGCTCAAATGTGCCGATAGCAGTCGCCAATAAATAACCATCAATTTGTGTAGCGTCAAAAGGCAAAAAAAAAAAAGTTCACTCGCGACCTACCTGCACAACGCCCGCCGTCCCCCACACACACACACAAGCTACTGCATCAAAGTTACTACTTATGATTAACAAGGCATTCGTTTTGTGGCATTAACGTTATATAGTTAGTGTTACACGGACAATAACATCAGCATATTATTATTACCCATAGCAGCAAGGCATTACTCCGAGTCCGTTCATAGCTCAGTTCCATTCCGTTGCTCATTCCGTACCCAACTACCCACTACTAGTTAGTTAGCGCCATCCAGGCATCAACGTGAGCTCCCGGTACGGTAGCTAGTTAGTTAGCACCATCCAGGCATCAACGTGAGCTCCCGGTACGGTAGCTAGTTAGTTAGCACCATCCAGGCATCAACGTGAGCTCCCGGTACGGTAGCTAGTTAGTTAATAACGTTATATAGTTAGTGTTACACGTTCAATATAACATCAGCATATTATTTACCCGAACACAGCAAGTAAGCAAGGCATTATTCCGTTCATAGCTCAGTTCCATTCCGTTGCTCATTCCGTACCAAACTACCCATTCTGCAATGTTAATAAAGTTTTCAACCAGACAAATGTATAGAAAGGCTTTGTTTTATTATAACATTTGTTGCAGTAAAATCATTATGTCTCATTTGGTCATGCTGTGGAGCGCTGGTCGGCGGGCCGGGCAGCTAAGGTATTAGCTACGTTAAGTTTGTTGTGCTCTCGAGTCGCAAGCAGATCAATGGCGGCATGCCCGAAAGTAGAAAATGAATAAACGCTTGCCGATTGGTGGTAAGAACAGCAGGAGGTGGGTGCTAGCGGTGTGGCGTAATTGGCCGAATCGACTGTCAAACAAAATGGTTCTATTGCATTGGCTGAGAGCTCTGGTTGAGAGAATAGTATCCATCTGCAGGCCGCCAGACGATACTGGGAGAGAAATAGTGCTACATGGCATGGTGGAATTAATACCATAAACATATTTCTTGATGTTTCCTTTTTTTTAAGTAAGTAAAGAGGCCTACAAATACAAACATACACATACAAATATACAGTAGTTTCATTAAAAAAAAAAAAAAAAAAAAAACTTATATACAAATATACAAATATCGGTATCGGCCGATAGTGTTAGTTGAACAATCGGTGGCCAATTTTCATATCGGTGCATCCCTAAGTAGCACAGTGTGTTACGAGACAGAAAGGACAGACAGAGAGGGGACAAACATGAGAGAGAGGGGGGGCCAAACATGAGAGAGAGGGGGGGACAAACAGGACAAACATGAGAGAGAGGGGGGGACAAACAGGAGAGAGAGGGGGGGACAAACAGGAGAGAGAGGGGGGGACAAACATGAGAGAGAGGAGGGGACAGACATGAGACAGAGAGGGGGACAAACATGAGACAGAGAGGGGGACAAACATGAGAGAGAGGGGGGGGACAAACATGAGACAGAGAGGGGGACAAACATGAGACAGAGAGGGGGACAAACATGAGACAGAGAGGGGACAGACATGAGGTGGACAGACGTGACAGTGGGGGGAAAGAAAACGGAGAGGGGACAGACACAAGAGAGAGAAATGGGACAGACAGAAGATAAAGATGGGAGAGACACAAGAGCCAGAGAGGAAACAAGGAAAATACATGGGAAACAGAGGGGACAGACACGAGAGAGGGGACACACACGAGAGAGACAGAAGAAACAGGGAGACAAACATGAGACAGGGAGGGGACAGACACGAGAGAGGGGGACAGATGTGAGACAGTGGGGGGAAAGAAAACAGAACGAGGGGACAGACACAAGAGAAAGAGGGGAGAGACACAAGAGCCAGAGAGGGAACATACATGCGAGATAGAGTGGAGACAGACACGAGAGATAAGAGACAGACACGAGAGATAGAGGAGACACACGAGAGATAGAGAGGAGACAGACACGAGAGATAGAGGAGACAGACACGAGAGATAGAGGAGACAGACACGAGAGATAGAGGAGACCGACACGAGAGATAAGAGACAGACACGAGAGATAGAGGAGACACACGAGAGATAGAGAGGAGACAGACACGAGAGATAGAGGAGACAGACACGAGAGATAGAGGAGACAGACACGAGAGATAGAGAGGAGACAGACACGAGAGATAGAGGAGACAGACACGAGAGATAGAGACAGACACGAGAGATAGAGACAGACACGAGAGATAGAGGAGACAGACACGAGAGATAGAGGAGACAGACACGAGAGATAGAGGAGACAGACACGAGAGATAGAGACAGACACGAGAGATAGAGGAGACAGACACGAGAGATAGAGGAGACAGACACGAGAGATAGAGGAGACAGACACGAGAGATAGAGGAGACAGACACGAGAGATAGAGACAGACACGAGAGATAGAGGAGACAGACACGAGAGATAGAGACAGACACGAGAGATAGAGGAGACAGACACGAGAGATAGAGACAGACACGAGAGATAGAGGAGACAGACACGAGAGATAGAGACAGACACGAGAGATAGAGGAGACAGACACGAGAGATAGAGGAGACAGACACGAGAGATAGAGGAGACAGACACGAGAGATAGAGGAGACAGACACGAGAGATAGAGGAGACAGACACGAGAGATAGAGACAGACACGAGAGATAGAGGAGACAGACACGAGAGATAGAGAGGAGACAGACACGAGAGATAGAGGAGACAGACACGAGAGATAGAGGAGACAGACACGAGAGATAGAGGAGACAGACACGAGAGATAGAGACAGACACGAGAGATAGAGGAGACAGACACGAGAGATAGAGGAGACAGACACGAGAGATAGAGAGGAGACAGACACGAGAGATAGAGGAGACAGACACGAGAGATAGAGGAGACAGACACGAGAGATAGAGGAGACAGACACGAGAGATAGAGGAGACACGAGATAGAGGAGACAGACACGAGAGATAGAGGAGACAGACACGAGAGATAGAGGAGACAGACACGAGAGATAGAGGAGACAGACACGAGAGATAGAGGAGACAGACACGAGAGATAGAGGAGACAGACACGAGAGATAGAGGAGACAGACACGAGAGATAGAGGAGACCGACACGAGAGATAGAGGAGACAGACACGAGAGATAGAGGAGACAGACACGAGAGATAGAGGAGACAGACACGAGAGATAGAGGAGACAGACACGAGAGATAGAGGAGACAGACACGAGAGATAGAGGAGACAGACACGAGATAGAGACAGACACGAGATAGAGACAGACAGACACGAGAGATAGAGACAGACACGAGATAGAGGAGACAGACACGAGAGATAGAGGAGACAGACACGAGAGATAGAGAGGAGACAGACACGAGAGATAGAGGAGACAGACACGAGAGATAGAGACAGACACGAGATAGAGGAGACAGACACGAGAGATAGAGGAGACAGACACGAGAGATAGAGACAGACACGAGATAGAGGAGACAGACACGAGAGATAGAGGAGACAGACACGAGAGATAGAGGAGACAGACACGAGAGATAGAGGAGACAGACACGAGAGATAGAGACAGACACGAGAGATAGAGGAGACAGACACGAGAGATAGAGACAGACACGAGATAGAGGAGACAGACACGAGAGATAAGAGACAGACACGAGAGATAGGAGACAGACACGAGAGATAGAGGAGACAGACACGAGAGATAGAGACAGACACGAGATAGAGGAGACAGACACGAGAGATAGAGGAGACAGACACGAGAGATAGAGACAGACACGAGATAGAGGAGACAGACACGAGAGATAGAGGAGACAGACACGAGAGATAGACACGAGAGAGTAATCTGACAAAACTGTGGAAAACAGGAGAGAGAGAGACTGCATCAGAGTGTGAACGAGGCAGACACAACTAATGAGAAGGGAGACAGGGGGACGGGGGGCTGGCAGGACTGGATAAGGAAAGACAAAGGACAGAAGAAAGGGGGGGCAGAAGAAAGGGGGAAAATTACTGATATGAACGGATATAGGGGAAGGCAAGGAGACGTGATGGTGGGGGCGACGGGGGTGACAGAGGGATGGCGATATGGTCCGTCACAGCGGGAAGCGTGCGATATACAGCACGACAATGAACACTCAAGTAATTTTTGTAAGAAATCGGGACTTCATATTTACTTTGTCGTTCATTTAACGTCCCACAATGCGACAAAAAATGTATCACTATATATAAATAGATGTCAGTACATTGCCCACAGTCCTAATGGTGGAGTAGAGAGGGGGCGGTAACGATTTCGTCTATAAACAATTTCTTTTAAGGAGGGGAAGGAAGAGACAGGAAGACGATGAACATGGAGATGCAGGGACAGTTGGTGATATATTATGTACAGCATGTGGGGTAGTGGTGACGGACGTAGACGGAGGGTAAACACTGGCCTTGCTACAGTATCCGTTTGGTTTATGGGGGGGGGGGGGGGGGGGGTTCTGGGGAATAGGGTGTGATGGGAGGGGTGGGAAGCTGCTGCAGACCCACCCTCTCGGACTCTACATTTGACACCAACGATACAGACCATGTGTGTGCAGGACAGATAAGAGTGTGAGAGAGGAAAGAAACGCATTAGAGATAATAATCCATTCGCTCAAAACAAACCCAAATTCTGACTAGGGGGCTAAAATAAATCTCACAGCCAATTAGGGTGTAATTATTAGTATTAATCCCCGTTAAATCTTGTACTAGAAAATCCAAACATCCCCAGTGACTCTACTGTGAGATATAATAGTTTAACAGAAGAACACGTGAACCTGTGTCAAACATGTGTGCCGTTTAGGTCTTGGCCAATGTACAAATTACCCAAGATTGGCTGCACAGTGCACACATAACAAAAACAAATAAAAAGACATTAATTTGTATGGAGACAAACTAAGCCAATTGACTGTAGGAGTGAATCCTTAAAATTGCCATTAGGCTTCAGCAAAAGACACAGCCTGCACCTTCCTCTTCTGGCCTAACATTACAAATATCGTTCATTTTAACGAAATGCTGTGAACAACATCGGCTGAATGCAGAAAGAGAATATCAAAAAGCAAGCGCAAATGTAAGCACAGTTAACAGCACTATTAGTCAAGAAGACATTAACATGCGACACACGGACGTACTCACCTGTGTCGGCGGTGACGGTCACCCCTCTGAGCAGACACTGCACGGCTATGGACCACCGCTCGGCCTCGGCACGGCTCTCTGCCAGGTAGGCCCTCACCTGCCTCCGTCGAGACACCCCTTTCCGCCTCTTTCCGGGGGGATACCAGTACAGCACCAAGAGGGGGGGAGCGGGGGAACGAGGGCAGCTGCAGCCCGCCAGCTCTGTCAGGGGCAGCAGGAGACGAGCCTCCTTCCCAGAGCGTGGCGACAAGCGCTGGACGTGTATGTGGGTGTGGGTGAGAGTCAGGGCATAGTTGGAGGCCGGAGACGGGGTGGGGGAGGCGGCTGGAGAGAGCCCCCCCGGACCCCCGGGGCTGTTGGGACAGCTGTTACCGTTGCCGTTACTGCCCGTTCCCCAGCCTGCAAACTGTGCGTGAAGGAGGGCCTCGGCTGGGGAAGGCATGGGAGGGTCTGGGGTTCGCATCCCCGCTGCTTGGGACGGGACAAGGTTTTCGTGGGTGAAGGAACGAAGACAGATATTTGTTTTTAACAAGTGGACGGCTAGTGTGTGTTTCACACGACTGGAGACTCAGGGACGATGGAATTAGGCAGCTCCTCGCGGTTTGCTTGGATGCCCAAAATGTGTCTTTTGCATCAGTCTGAAATGTCTATCCCTGAAACCCCCATCGAAATCATTCTTCCTCTTCAGTGCTCGATTTCAAGAGACAATGACAAACAACAAATCAGGTTCAGGGTTTTTTAATCCATCTGTCAATTTTAGTAGTAGTCCATCTTCCAGATGAAGGTGCTTCTGTTAGAGTGTCAACTCAGTAGGGGTGAGACTTGTCTGAGGTACAAAACTCATCTAATCAAAACTTGCTCTAAAATACTGCCGGCTCATATAGTTCCTCAGCACCGGCAATTAACAAATAATGGATAAACAGAACTACAAAATATCCCATCATAGAGACACACCTCAACATTTCACCTTGTCCAGTATTAGACAGGCCATTGAAACATAAGTGTTTGAGACAAAGATTGTAAAAAGAACAAATAAAGATGTGTTTAAATTACAGTTCAAAACCACTGGTTGTGATGATCGATAATATAGTGCAGCTAGCTTACACTTAAGACAACTAGGATACTTAACGTCAACAAAAACTATTTAAATAAATCAAATCAAAAGAGGGCACAATTTAAAACAGTTTAAGTTGCATCTGAAAATTAATGAAGTATGAATAAGACAAAAAGAAAAGGGAAAAAAATAAACACACCTTGCTTGGACAAGGAGGCTAAAGCAATTTCACTTAAGCACAAGATCGCTGTGGAATAGTGTGCGTCAAGTGCTGGTCAGAATACCACTAATGCCACAAATTCTCAGACACCTCCATTGATGTTTATCCTCAACTTCAATGACATGCAGAAGAAGAGATGAGTGGCTGTGAGCTCCAGTCCTCTGAACAGTGAGATTAGTTTCATCAAAACAAATAATAGCCTAATAATCCTATAGGCCTGATTTGTCCTCCGTTATCAGGAATGGACACTACGTGGGACGGACAGAGGACTAGACAAACAAAAATAAAACAAACAAAAAAAACAACAAAGAGACGCTTCCAGGCGACGTCTTGTGTTATGTCATGTTAGTGTCTTGAGTTCAAAGTTCAAAGAGTCATGTCTCATGTTCCTTCCCATTGGTGTTTGTTCCTGGATAGAAGAGGAAGAAAAGGACAATCAATAACTTATTAGTCCCAAAATTTAACAACGGTTTTTATTCTCTCTTATTAGAGCCACAAGGCTCCTCTATGAGTGTTCTTCACTCACGGTTTAGTCACTCTGCCCCTAGTGGCGGCTCAGACGCAAACTCTTTTCTTGATCCTCCAATCAAAACTGTTGCTGTCCGATTGGAAGAAAAAGAAAAAATAGGGCAGGATTTTGAGATAGGTCAATTAGCTTAGCATCTATGACATGGTGTGTCACAGAGTGGGCAGGATGGTCAAACATGAAACCTGAACTTCCCCATGGGGATCAATAAAGGAATATCTTATATGGACTCATTATGTGCCTCCCAGGCGGCACTTGATTTTAACTGTTGAAAAGGTTGCGTGTCTCAGTCTCGCATCACAATTAGAAACAGAAGTAGGGTTTTATACTCATGATCAGAAGGGATTGTGGTTGGATGATGAGGCAAGCAAGAAGGTGATGTATATCCTTGGCTTCAGCCATGTCTTTGTGAAATGCAGTGACTCAGAATCACACATCCTCCAAAATCCTTGCTCAATAGTCAAGACACCACATGATGATGGAAATGAAAGCTTGCTGACATCATTGTATGGCTGGGATATGTATTATAGAATATGAGGGTATATCTGTGCAAAGGTATGACATTTTACAATCACTGAACACTGCAGTACCATTAGAAATAATGTGACCTAGTGCCGTGTCTGTACATTTTTCCTACGTAAAACACGACACTTCCACACTCAAGATACATGGAGATTGAGGTAATAAAACATCCATTAACTATGGATGAGGGGGGGGGGCATTAACTATGCTCCTAAATGTGAACTATTGTCTGGATACATACACTGGGCAGGGTTTCCGTTATCCGGTAATTCCTGTTTTTTTTACCAGAAGAAAATCTGTTGATATTTAAATCTCTGGTCATAATGCCCTGTGAAAATTATTCATTCTTATTTTTATTTGGTTACCAAGTAACGCATGTCCAGTAAAAGTGTTGGTTTTTGCAGCTGAAACAGAAGTCCAAAACACTTAGAACCTGGCTGGACCAAAACACTTTTTTCTCAAGAAATATGCCGTTCCACGAGTGGAAAGAGTTCAGACAGAGTGAAGGAAATGTAATGTTAATTATTAAAAATGGAGCATCAGGACAGGTATAACGTTATTGCAATAAGCTTAATATTAAACACAGATAATATTTTACCAGAATTTATCCCATTTGTCCGAGACATTCAAATCTCCCTGGACACTTGAACCGGCACCAAATATTTTCTAGTGGAAATGCTGATGCAGGGCATACTGGGCCTTAATGAGGACTTCGTCATTAGACCATTGTTGTAAATGGCCATTGTACAAGTCATGTTTCTCTACTGTACGAGTCATGTTTCTCTACTGTACGAGTCATGTTTCTCTACTGTACAAGTCATGTTTCTCTACTGTACGAGTCATGTTTCTCTAGCAGGAATGTTGCCTTTTTTGGAATGTTGTTTTCTTCATTTTGTAGTGTTCTTTTTTGTGTACGGCGTTACATTTTCCCTATGTCAAGATAATCAAAATCGTTTTCCTTGCATCGTTATAAAAAAAAAAGAGGAAAAGAAAATAGACAATTTAAAATAACACCATGACAATTGCGTTAAAGGAAAACTCCAACATTTTGGGAAATTAGCTTATTTAACACATTGGGGACGAACAACGGATATATACGTGTTTCGATTCCACCCGTTGTGGACAGAAGCACGGATATATCTGTGGCAAGTTATTTTGGCTTTTATTCCATTTTAATAACCTATTCAAGGTCGCCGAGCTGCACTGCAGATGTACCCTACTCTTTGAATTCGCCAAAGTGCAATACAGGCCAGATCCTCTTAGGGGCGATAATGCAGTGTGCCCTGTGGCTGAACGGAGCATTCTTTTTTTTTTTACTTTCAATGGAGTTTTCAGTTAGCTGGATTCTGGATGTGCAGCCTGTAGCTTGGATTACGTTTTGGATCGTGGATTTCACTATGCAATAAGGGGATTTATCATCAGCCAATGGACATATCGATCTACCAGATGGCGATCGATAACGGGGAAATGCTCAGGGGGATCCAACCGGCTCATGGTAAGATCTTTTTCACGTAAATTACAGCCCGATCGAGCCTTGTTATGATACGATACGATCAGCGTATGTGGCTACTTAGACGAACACGGTTATTGGTAATCAATAATAAGAAACAACGTCCCTCGCCCCCCCTTTCATGAATACATGCTTGAGGATCATGCCGATCATATGCAGTTTGAGTTTTAACTGTAGCTTATGTATAACGGAAATGCCATTGGATATAACGTTAGTAGCTATTAGCCCTTTATCTAGCCTTCCGGGAAATATACTAGACCAAATGCCGTATAACGCTTATATTCACGGCGCTATAAAATGAGAACGTATTGATGATTTTTTTTTCTTTACGCCATTTTGAAGGGACGGTTTATGGACTCAATTGACAATGAGAATGGACAGATAGCAATACTATAAAGTATAGATTTAGCTAGGGCTGGGCGATATGGAAAAAAAATCATATCGCGATAACTATATGATAATTTTATTTGATTTCTCGATATCGATAATTATCGAATTGTTATAAGTAGGGCTGGGCGATATGACCAAAAACGTTATTGCGATAAAATTATAAAATTATTTTCATATAATTCGATATCGATAATTATCGTCGATATAATGTCTGTCAAGTTTAATTAACTTCTTATGCTGCTGCGAATGTCTCAAGTCGAGTTGATGTCGTCATCAGTCCGCGCACGTTAACAGTAGCCGACAAGCGGAGCATCTCATGACAATAAATATGACACTAAAACTCTTCCGCCACAATATATTGAAACGACGTCCACTGTATACCCCACCCTTAAACGTGGCCTCAGAATTCAAAACACACACATACTCGGCACGTAAATATATAAAACAACGCCGTGCAAGCTAATTAGCCTAGCTAGCCTGTTGTTTATAAGTGGTGTATTCCATGACAATGTGCTAAATATTACACTAAAATACTCTTCCGCCACAATATATTGAAACGACGTCCACTGTATACCCCACACTACTTAAACGTGGCCTCAGAATTCAAAACACACACATACTCGGCACGTAATTATATAAAACAACGCCGTGCAAGCTAATTAGCCTAGCAAGCCTTGTTGTTGAGTGAGTCCTAGTACCTCTGGGTCTCCTTCCGGATCTCGTTCGCTCTAGGCCATCTCCTTCACTGATTGGTTGTTAGCTGTTGTGCGTATGCACGTCACGTCATCACGTAACGCTGGTTGTTGTGAGTGAGTGTGCTGAGCCGAGGCTGAACGGAGCCAAGCTTGGAAATCGATATATCGAAACTTTGCGACCACGTTTCATGTTTATTTCGAGGAAATAATTTATTGCGATAGTTATCGTTATCGTTTTATCGCCCAGCCCTAGTTATAAGTATAATTTTTTTTTTTTTTTTTTTTAAACAACAGATGTATGTTTATTTTGCAGCAATTCTTTGTCATTGCCGCCATCTTTAGTGTTACATCCCCTCACACTCCAGTTCTCAGGCTGCAGCTGGTTTAAAAGCTAAAGTAAACCGGCTTCTCTGCTGGCTGTGGCTCCAGAGGAGTTGAACAGTTCTGGCTCTGCTAGTTTATTTTCGATCTTTTGGCGCTTTTTTGGTGGACTGTGACTCGTGACTGGAGTCTAGTTCTGCTAGCACACATAGCCTACTGTGTACAGACGGTTTCAAAATGTATTTTAAATTAGAAAGCAAACAAAATAAATGGACAAGAGAAAAAGAAATCTGAATTTGGTCAGTATTGTCATTTGGACAAGCAAAGCCATTACTTTAAGTTGCAGGCAAGAAAGACAAGTCTGTCCACTGTCTCTGGTTTTAAAACTGCCCTGTTGCAGGTATAAAAAAAAAAAAAAAAACGATTTTTTTTCTCGATATCGATTATTAAAATATATCGCGATATTTATCATTATCGTTATATCGCCCAGCCCTAGATTTAGCTCTACAAACAGCCCCAAGTCAGTTTACAAAAGCTGGTCGTCTCTAGTGATATTAGACTCATCCCAGTGGCCGCCAATGTGTTAACATCTTCCCTTGAGTTAGACAATAAGATACATACCTTTTTCTTCTCTGTGCATGCAGTAGGCTTAGGGAACGCCAACACCGTTAGCGTAGCTTAGCTTCATCACTGGAAGTGGGGCAGTCCTTTACCCTGAAGTTCCCTACAGTCACGAAATACACTCTAAATACAACTCCAAAACGTTCCTGTAAACATGTTGTGACCTGTGTATTTACCACGTGGAGAAATAAAAAATAATTGAATTCGACATTTACATTTTCTAAGCAAATATACTCTGAACAATTTTTTGCTGAACCACTCCTCTCTGGGCGCAGTGATTTCACGCAACGCAGTACTACTTTCTAACGTGACGCCAGTGTTTGTTTACATTTTCATTTCATTCAAAGGATCCGAACTGATTGAAGTTTATGGATACCATGCCTTCAAATCCTCTTACCTTGATGATTAAAAGCCTCCACAATTTAGAAAACAGTATTCCCATGGCTGGTGTTGAAATGCTGCTAGCTAACGAAAACCAACAAACACAGAACCGGACACTAAAGCAGACAACGAAGCATCTACTATACTTCCGGTCGGGGGGTTTCAAAATAAAAGAGCGACGTCTAAAGCACCGGAAATACGTTTATTTTGTACATTATCTAACGTTAACACGAACCTAAACTAACTTTCGTTTTTTTTTTAATCTTTCCCCCCCTCCTTTTTTCCGATTTTTCTCCCATCCCACTGTTAGTCGTTATGCCAATTCCCAACCCCCCTCCCGGTTGTTGCGCACTTTCCCCTACTGTTGGTCCGAGAGGCCGGAGACTGTCACATGCTTTCCTCCGACGCATGTGCAGCCAGCCGGCAGCCAGCCTGGCCGCGCAGATTCTCACTGGGAGAGTGTAACGTGTGGGAGGCCGCACTACCGCTCTCCAGATCCTCCCCTCGCTGAGCAGGCGCCCCGACCGAACTGTAGGGGTCGCTGTCCACAACGCCAAGGACCCACCCGCCAGCTTTCCCCACCCCCTAATACTACCAATTGTATTAGTGTGAACGGCCAGCCAAGCTGGTGACAACGCCGGGAGCTGGATTCGAACACGCGAACCCAGCGTTGGTGACGAACGCAATCTCCGCTACGCCACCTGACCGCCCAACTAACTTTAGGTTAGTTGTAACGTTAGTTTAGGTTCGTTCGTCAAGGTAAGAGGATTTGAAGGCATGGTATCCATAAACTTCAATCGGTTCGGATCCTTTGAATGAAATATTATGAAAATGTAAACAAACACTGGCGTCACGTTAGAAAGTAGTACTGCGTTGCGTGAAATCACTGCGCCCAGAGAGGAGTGGTTCGGCAAAAAATTGTTCAGAGTATATTTGCTTAGAAAACGTAAATGTCGAATTCAATTATTTTTTATTTCTCCACGTGGTAAATACACAGGTCACAACATGTTTACAGGAACGTTTTGGAGTTGTAGTTGGAGTGTATTTCGTGACTGTAGGGAACTTCAGGGTAAAGGACTGCCCCACTTCCAGTGATGAAGCTAAGCTAAAGCTACGCTAACGGTGCAGGCGTTCCCTAAGCCTACTGCATGCACAGAGAAGAAAAAGGTATGCATCTTCTTGTCTAACTCCAGGGAAGATATTAAATAAGCTAATTTCCCAAAATGTTGGAGTTTTCCTTTAAGATAACGACATGAAAGAAAGTCATATCACATTGTAATTTGTACAGGAAAACGAAATAGTCCAATATCATGAAAACTAAGAAATATATTGCAATATTATATGTTGATATGATTATGATAGGTTGGCCATATCGTTCAGGTTTTGTCCAGAGAGGTTTGCGATCCCACAAGAATTGTGATTATAGAGATGGTTACAATTGGGCAAAGTAAAATATATTGTTGGTTTCCTGTTGGTTGTCAGTTTGGCCATGGGTAGGTAGGTAGGGAATTTATTTTATTTTCTTATTTTATTCTTTCCCACGGCGACTATGGATAGGGAATTTCTTTATTTAATTAAAATGTTCACAACAACATGGATGCATGTACTCTGCCAGCATGTTTAATATCCATAATACTAAATGTTTGACTAAGATTTATATGAAACTTTATTAAAAAAAAGGTTTTTTTTTTTATGTTTTTTTTTTTAAACTCATAAAATATATTGGGTCGCACCTAAATCGGCAGGGTCGGTCGGCAACCGGAAACCAACTATTAATTTTGTTAGGCCTTGGAACAATCGCTACCGCAGCATAAGGCGACACAGATAAGCTCAAGCCACTAAATAGGGACTGACTAGTACCTGGCTGTATAATTACTGAATGACTGTCGATACATCCATTTTTTCTCCCATTTTCTATATTTTCTCCCATCCCAATTTTCGTATCATCCAATTCAACCCTCCCCTGTCACGGACGCTGTTTCTTGCCTCCCACAAGCCGGCTGCAATGTGGACTAAGTCATACATAGCACAAGTCCCCTCCGGTACTTGAGGTAACAGTAGACGCATCTTTTCACCTGCGCAGCTCGATCTCTCAGTGGCGAGGAGGCTCACGCTGCCCCCGACACTTCCTGATTCTACTGCGCAGGCGCACCAACCGACCTGTAGGAGTCGCTGTCCACAACGCCCGATCCCCACCCTTCAGTTTCCCTCCCAGTAATACGGCCAATGTGTATTACTGTGGACGACCAGCTAAACTGAAAGCAAATGTGGAGCGCTGGGCTCGAACTGACGAGCCCAGCGTCTCCAGCATTTCGTGGCGAGTGCCTTGCCCACTACGCCACGTAGCCGCCCGACTGTCGATACATCCATGTTAATTTACACATTACTCAATTGAACATAATGCACATTTACTCTAAACTATTGCCATACTGATCTCGATTTTAGTCTTGAAATGTTCTCCACTTTGAGTTTTTTTTTTTTTTTTATGAAAGAGTTTTGTTGTTTATTAGAATTATTCCATACTATATGTCCACAGTCTGGGAGCATGTGCACAGGGAGGCAATTCCCTACCACTGTACTTGTACATTGTGTGTATGTGACAAATAAAACTAACCAGGCCTACAATAAAAAATAAAATAAAAAACTACTTTTTGTTTCCCATGCAGCACCAGCCTGCCACTACACCAACCAACACCCCGACCCACCCACACACCCCCTCAGTTTCCATGTAATCATTATTAAATTTGACTGCTAATAGGCTGGTGTGTAAATGACTAGATGCTCGGCACAATTTTGCAATGTAATTTGTTACTCGACTAAAAATGTCTACATGCGACTTCCAACTAGTGTCAAATTGTAATGTCATGTGGTGGTAAGTTACCAACTTTGGATGCAAGACCCGAGCAAGGGATAATAATACTAGCCAGGAAACATTATGTAAGGTGCAGTGCTGCAGGCGAAATCAATACTAAGTTGACCGATGTCCAGGTTTGATAAACGAAACAGCCCCCTCTCTCTCTCTCTCATGCCCATTGTTACACCTCGCGTCCTTGAGGCGCAGCAGGGCGGGACACAGAGCAGTAATGTCAGTCAGGGCTGCTTTAGTCTCAAACACAATGAGTGACTGATTGATTGAAAACTTTATTAAACAGATTGCAGAATAGGTACAATACAGTACGGCTCAATACACACAATTGTTAAGGGGATGCAGACCAGAGAGAGACTTTCGTCTTGTTTACATCAGAGTCCCTCATTTTCAATTCATAGTGACTGGGGAATATTTTAGGCACATTTTCGGTGGGTGGAACTGAAAACACAACAATGACCACTACTAGCTTAGCCCACAAGAAGCAGACAACTTGTCTACGAGTTAACCTATCTAACGGACTCAACTTCACTTCTACTAGTTGACATTAACATGAAGGTTGTGGATGTTCGAGGTTCTAGAATGTTCCGGAAGGTTGTGGATGTTCGATGGTCTAGAATTGCACGGTCATCGTGGTGCATACAAGTTTTACTGTAACTGTCTCTCTTGCAATGATGAAGCAACTCGTCTTTGATGTTTACTGATTGGCTTTATTTCCGTTCGAAGAGAACATCTTTATTCCGAACCGTAAAACTGTGAAAACATACATGAAATACAATCAATCACGGATCAAACCATAACAACATACATACAATTTATTCGTTGCAAGGGTGGTTGTTAACCCAATGAACTTAACTACAAGCGCATTACGGCCCCAAACGTACCTTGTTGACTGCATGCAATATGAGAGGACAGTTATGGAGCTCTGGTGTCGATGTGGCTTGTCTGAAGATGGTGGAGAAGTGAAGGAACGAACCTTATAGGGAATCCCTATTTATACACTATGGGCGATCTATTATGACATCACAATGTTCCAGGGCATTCTAGCCTGTTATACCCGGTTCTATTATGACATCACCGCTGCAGCTAACTAGAATTACACTATGACACTCCTGCAGTTACAGTTACCATACTACAGCATACTACAAGAACCTAGGGGTCCACAAAGACGACTTCAAACTGGAAATGGTAACAACAGATGAGGTACTCAAAAAACTGAGCGCCCTCCAACCCAACAAGGCCTCTGGCCATGACAACATCCCCTCCAAATTCCTCAGAGACTCAGCAGCCGCCATCACCCCAGTCATCACACACATAATAAACCTCTCCATAAAACAGGGACACGTCCCCAAGGACTTCAAAATTGCGAGTGACCCCTCTGCACAAAAAAGGCAGTAAATTAGACCCAGGCAACTACCGCCCTGTTTCTATCCTTACCTCCATCTCGAAAGTCATGGAAAAATTTTTATACGAACAGGTCGAAAAATACCTTGCGGAAAAAAATCGAATCTACGAATTCCAATCTGGCTTCAGAACATCCCACTCCACTGACACATGCCTTCTCTATTTAAACGACCACATCAAACAAGAGGTGGACGCGGGCAAATACTGCGGCATGGTCATGCTGGACCTACAAAAGGCCTTCGACACTGTCAATCACACCATTCTGATTGACAAGCTAAAAGCAATTGGTTTTGATAGTCTATCAGTGAGCTGGATGCAATCCTACCTGGAGGGGAGAGAGCAGATGGTGGAGGTAAACGGTACCCTATCCCCCCCCCTCACAGTAAGCTGTGGTGTTCCACAAGGAAGCATACTAGGTCCGCTACTGTTCCTAATTTATGCAAATGACATGTCGTCAGCTTGTGACTGCAACTTGTTCCTGTTTGCGGACGACTCAGCCCTGCTGGTCTCTGACAAGAACAAGTTACAGGTTGAAAAAACCCTCAGCTCAGAACTAGGCAAAATCTGCATATGGCTCGCTGATAAACTATCATTACACATGGGCAAAACAGAGTCCATTCTCTTCGGTTCAAATAACAAACTCAGCAAGACCGACGGCTTCTCAGTTACAGTGGGTGACAATATTGTCACAAGGAAAGAAGATATTACCTACCTGGGTTCCATCCTAGAGGCAAATCTTTCCTGTGACAAAATGGCATCCAATGTAATAAAAAAAAGTCAACCAACGAACTCGATTCTTGTACCGGATCTCCTCACTGGTAAACAAGAATACCCTGAAGACTCTAGCAGGAGCACTCATTCAAGGGTACTACGACTATGCTTGCACCTCATGGTACCAAAGCACCTCAAAGGCGCTAAAAACAAAATTACAAACATCTCAAAACAAACTGGTCAGACTACTGCTTGACCTTACTCCTAGAACCCACCTCACCCCTGCCCACTTTGACAACCTAGGATGGCTTAGAGTAGACGACAGAGTACAGCAACTTGCAATGGACCTGGTCTACAAGATACACTACACGACCAAGGTACCCATGTACATGTCAAAATACTTCCCAAAAGGTCAGTGAATACCACGATCACAACACCAGAGGGAGCTCCACAAATCATGTTAAACCCAGATTCGGCTCAAACAAGGGACTAAACACGTTTCGCAATTATGCCACATCAATGTGGAATGCCCTACCCAAAGCTGTAAAGGAATGTGAATCACTACCCACTTTCAAAAACACTCTAAAAAAAACACCTAAGGGAGACTGCAACTCGAAACTGGCCCCTGTAAATGTCTGAACACAACCCCCTCCAATGTACAGTAAATTACCAAATATGGTCTCGTCAATAATCCAATGTACAGTTTTGTTTGTACAGTTGTACAGTGCCCCCCCCCCCCCCCCACTCCGTCCTACCCAACCCCCCCCCCCCCCCCCCCCCCCCCACCCAACCACCTCCAATGTACAGTCCCCCCCCACCCCCACCTACCCAATCCAATGTACAGTTTCTACGTCAAATGTATATACTCTCTTTTTCTGGGCTCTTTTTGTATCACAAACAGTACTGTAATTGCAAATCTGGTATGTCATAAATGTATAGATGTAGCAGTACTGTCTATCTGTATGTCATATATGTTACGATGAATTGAAAATGGGGGACCCTGATGTAAACAAGACGAAAGTCTTTCTCTGGTCTGCATCCCCTTAACAATTGTATGTATTGAGCTGTACTGTACCCATTCTGCAATCTGTTAATAAAGTTTTCAATTAATCAATCAAAACCACTCAGCCAGCTAACGTTAGCTTGTTGACAAGTCAACCTTTAACCACAACGATGACCATTCCGTCCGGACCCAAGCCACCGAATAGCTAGTGTAACTAGAGTTAACTAACGTTCTCAGTCCTCCTTGCCAACTGTTTGCTGTAATACAGTCTGTTGATCAGCTAGTAAACTGTCACGTCGAGCAGATCACTTGGTAAACGTTAAGCTAACTAACGTCACTGTAGTTGTCGCTGCTAACGGACACCAGTTAGCACAGAGCTAGCTCCAGTAGTAGTCCCTGATTTAACGGTCGCTATATGATTAAGCTTTTCAAACTTTATCTTCGGAGAAGTTTTGATGAAGCCAGATATATCTATCAATAAAACAAAACTGGTTCCGCGTGTTTTTACCTCAGATTTGATTCCGACCACAAGCTAACCAGCCGGTGGTTACAACGTTCATTCCAACTGTGATCTCTTCTGGCTTTGATTGTAAAACGTGTGGTGGAGTAACTTAGTGTTACGGAGCCCCCGTTTCCTACTCAAATATCTAACCATCTGTTGGCATTTATTTTAACAAAAGGCTGAGCCAAAGAAGGTGAAAATGTTGCTTATCTAACAACGCGGTCAAAAGACAAGACGGAAAAGTTTAAATTACCTCATTTTGCTGGCTGGCTGCCCCTGGTCCCTCTCCGAACAGCTCTGCTGCGCTCAGGAAGTGTCTGAGGCCAGGGGGCGGGACCACGGGAGTTTGAGCGGCGGAGAGGAAGTCCAATGACTATAAGGAAAACATTGCAACAACACCCACCGACATTCTCCAATGGTGGTTGATGCTAGATCGGATGTGGTAATCGGTGTTTGGCCAAAACTGCAAAATCTCAAGTAGTCTTCATTTTAACTTTAAAAGTAGTTTATAAACCAATCCATAATAACGCTAACCTTAAACACTCCCCACAACCTAAAAATAAATGTAAGTATTTTCTTCCGGGCCGTCGTATTATCTAACATCTACTTTCTCCAAATCATTGACAGAGGATCACTTGACACACTAACTGTGCGTCAAATGTAGATTAGATTAGATTCACTTTATTGTCATTACACAGTACAAGACAGTGCAACAAGATTGTGTACGTCCAACCAGGATGTGACAATCGACAGTCAGTTGCAATATAAGACATAAATAAAACTGTACAGTAAAGTGCAATGGTGAGAATACAAAATAATAATTCAAATAAAGTCTACATAAAATATGGCTATATACACAGGTATAGAGTGAGGTGCAGTGGCTAAGTAGTTTTGATTCCGAAGTCTGACAGCTGAGGGGCAGAAACTATTCGTGGTCCTGTTGGTTCTGCCTGGGAGGCTGTGGTAGCGTGCCCCAGAGTACCCCGCAGGCGGGTGAAGTCCATGGTTGGGGCGAGAAGCGTCTTTGATGATGTTCCGTGCTCTCCGTGAGCACCGCTTCTCATAGATTGATGATATGGGGGGGGGGGGGGTCTTGGTGATGCGTTGGACAGCGATAAAAGTTTGCTAGCACAGGAGGGGGTAGGTGGAGTTTGGCCAACTTCCTCAGGAAAAAGAGGCGCTCGTTTGTGGGCCTTCTTGACCAGGGTCGAGGTGGTGGTGGTCCAGGACAGGTCACCGTCCTCAAGAGATGTGGACTGCCAGGAATTTGAAACTACAGACCCACTCAAGCTCCTCTCCATTGATGTGGATGGGGCTGTGCATGGCGTTTTATTTTTCCTGAAGTCCACCACAATCTCCTTCGTTTTTTTTTGGTGTCGAGGGCCAGGTTATTAGCACACCACTGAGCTAGGTACTGGACCTCCTCTGTACACGTCTCGTCATTGTTGCCGACAGTGGTGTCGTCTGCAAACTTGTAGGAATGCCAAACAGGAACGTCTGCATACCGAATAGCTGATTAATTAAATATTCAGTAGAATTGTTTTTCAATCTCGTATTTTAGTTGATGTGAAATTAGATCACCATCCCCCTGGATATCATAATCAACCAATTTCAGATATCTTTATTGGTTTCCCTGAATAGATTGCATTATCTACCTGGGTTACACCGATTAGCCCATCAGTTGTAAAGGATATCAGCTAGATGGGCCATCAGTTGTAAAGGATATCAGCTAGATAGTCCACAAACAAGTAATTGAACTTTGCTCCAATTTAGTTAGTGGTTCAAAAACATAGCAACTGATAACACCTACTAGCAGTTAGCCAATATTAATCTCCGAGAGCAATTAATCACACTGGTCCTATTAATTTGTTTACATTTGAAAGCTTCATGTATTATACTAATTTAACATCTCCTGTCAATGAACAGAGGGCCATGCCACTCAACATACAGAGTTGGCTGTGCTCAGAGCGGGTGCACAAGTTATAACATAATTATACTGTACATCTTAAGCAGAAAAAAGACTCCCAACATTAACATTCCATAACAAGCTTTTGCTGACTGAATTAACCACTGGTTCTTTAAGTGAGGGAGCATGTGGAAGGTAGTTTTATTTTGATCCCTTTGAGTTATTGGCCCTTTCCCCTTCTGTAAATCAGTGTCTTCTATTCCAATATTGAGCTAATCACCTCATCAATACCTTCCATGCTATACATTAGTTATCTGGAACAGTATTAGCAGATAATGAAAAGAAAACAAAATACATTGATTTTGTACAGCCAATCTTTATTTCCATCTGATTGCATGGGGGAAAAAGACAGACACTAGTTCTTGTAACCACGGCTGGCCCTGCGACCACGAGCCATTTCGAATTTCCTTCCCTTGGAGCGGATGTAGGGCCTGGAAAGAAGAGACGATAAATTAGGTGCAAAATTTACATGAAGATAAACCCAAGACATAAACTACAATCTGTATACAATATAAAATCATCTAGGTTGACATTAATCAATGGCTTAATCTGTGGAGGCTAAGTTTCATTAGTTAGTTCCATTCTTCACAGTCAAGCTTCTAAAATATAATTTCTAAAGTGAATTAGCATGACATGCCCACACAATTTACTACCATTAGCTCAACTCCAAAATGATTATTATTGCCACTGCAAAACGTTAGAACCACAATTCAACACCATAAAGGGGGCTTACATTTACATTTACATTTAGTCATTTAGCTGACGCTTTTATCCAAAGCGACTTACAAGTTCTGTACGACAAGCCATCAGGAAGGGCACAACTCTATCAGCTGAGCAACAATGTTCATCAAAGGGGCTGGGTATTTTATTAGTAATGGATATATGGAAAGGTATGTATACAATACCACTATCAATTATGTTTTTTTATTTATATATATATATAGTTTGCATAAAAAAATTATACTGCAGCGGTAAATATTGTAATATAATCCATTGGATGAGAACAGATTTCTTTTTTATTTATGTCATCTTAGTATTAGTTATCACCAATGAGGGTTTAGCTTAAGTTTGGTGATCAATATTATCATATTGTGATGAACTTAAATCATATCATTGCACGCACAATTATGTTAACTTCTCTCAAAATTAGATCTTGATATCTGAGGGGGTGTTATTTGAACAGTCATGGTTTCACATGCTTTACATTATCATGCAGTTCAATGTGTCGAACAGCAATTTGATTATTCATCATTTTGCATGTTTCAAGTTTTTATTAGTTGTCATCAGAGCATGTGAGCGGATCGGCGCGGGCGAGAAATCCGCTCTTCGCTCTAGACGGCTTGTTCCGCTCCGCTAATCGCTCATGTTGACCCCGCCCCCAAGTCGCTCTCCGCTAGCTCACCTTCATTTACGAATCAAGTGCTCCCCGCTCCACAGCTCGATGTAAATTAGCTTGATTTGACCAAACTACAACAGTCTACACCCCCTGGGCCCCTTAACAATTGTTTGTATTGAGCCGTATTGTAATTGTACCCATTCTGCAATGTTAAATAACGTAATATCCATTCAACTAGCTCTACTAAGCGATGGTAGCTAGCCTAGCCACAATGCTATGGTCGCTGCCATTCACGTTAGCATGTAAGCTAACAACAACAACGGTGGAATATACTTTGGTCTAGCAGGATGCGAGTGACTGTTCACCCTTCTCATTGGTTGAAAATGGCCTTCATGTTTGTACATCGCCACCTGTTGCTTTGGCATTGTACTACATGTATATTACATCAGTGTTAAAGGGGAACTATCTTATAAATGGCCTTTTTCAGTGTTTAGCATTGTTTCCTAGCTATGTGGACTTATATTAATATGATCTATGTCTCTAATTCTCATATTGGCGCATTCTTCCTATTCTCCTCTCACAATATTCACCCTCACTGAACTGAGTCATCTGAAAATGTGCCGATTTGTGATGTCAGAGAGACTCAGCTGCATAATAATGTGGCAGATGCCATCAGGCCACACAGTGGTTTAGGAGCCCAGCCTCAAAACGGCTCGAGATCTTGAGGTAGAAAAATGCTGTTTTTGAGGACTTGATTAGAAATACAAAACAATGAATTAAAAAAAATTATAATTACAGATGTGTTCCATAAACTCACAGGAATTGTGTAAAAGTGCCCAAATAGTGAAAGAAATAGTAAAATAGTTCCCCTTTAAACCACTGTGAGCGGCCCGGAGCGGAGGAGAACTCTTGCTCCGGAAGTCGCACCGACCCATTTTAAAACCCACTCCGCCGCTCACTTCAAAACCACCCGCTCCACTCCCCGCGCCGCTCACATGCTCTGGTTGTCATACAGAAGTACAGAATACTTTTATACAAAATGCTTCTTTCGGTTACGCTCCAGAGACTGTGCTAGACAAAGATCTATGTTAACGGGAGGGGGGAATCCAGGCGATTATCCTTTTATTTTATTATTGTATTATTGCACAATCGATGCGGGCATGACCACCCCCATTTCACTGTATGCCCTGGTATGTATGTGACAAATAAACCTGTTGAATCTTGATATGAATTTCATTTAGGTTTGGCGTGATCCGTCAGAGCTCTAAGGTTAGTCTAATAGTTTACAATACTTCTCCTACAAATGAATGGAAGCAGATACGGACCAGCCAGCCTAGCTGTTGGCCAAACACACAGAGTTTTAAGGTAGGCTACTGGTCCGTATCCACTGCCATTGATCTGTGCAGCCGGATAGCTTTCCACTGAACGCACATTTAAATACACAACTGGTTCAATGAACACTACGCTGTAGAGACAACAGAGATCTGAGCTCACAGCCTCACAGTCTAGATTTCACCAGCAGATTCATCTGTCCCATCACTGATTGAGATTAGTCAGCCATAGTAAGTCGCCACAATCTCACCCACAGTGATGATCGCTATTCCTTTCTACGACAACTCACCCAGTCACTCACTGACCAGACAAAGCAAGTGCTTTTTTGAAAGGGGAGAACAGAACATTTTGAATGGAGTAGTTAAGTTAAAGCTCGACACTTACTTGGTGTGGCTGTGGGGGGTTCCAGGGGCTTTTCCAAAGTGCCTGTACACCTCTCTGCCCTTGCGGGGTCCTGGAGGGGAAAAAATGGGAGATCAGTTAATTTAAAGAGCACATATTATGGTAATTTCCTAGTTTAATATTCTATTAGTCTATTTAGGTGGTCTAGTTACAGTTGTACAGGCTGTGTCACTCAGCAGTCAGGCTCAGTCAGACAGACACAGTTTTGGCTCCTCCTGTATCATTAAATTGAATTGCTGTCTGAAGCCATTGTGTCCACATGAAATTGTGAGGGGCAGGTAGGAGTATGTATTGCTGACAGTGCACACTCTGGCGTATGAAACGTTTGAAGCTCTAGACATCAAGAAAATTTGAAGGACAAAAATAAAAGCCATTTAAGAAATAAACCCAAAAGGATGAAAAAGTAATCAGCTTCCCTAGTGTTTTATTTAGTTTAGCCACATTCAATTAAGAGTCAAGCGTTAAAGCTGTCGGATCTGAGGAACCAATGTGTAAACTGACACACGATGCCCAAGTCTGCAGAAAGTTTACCCAGACACTGTTTGTTTTATATAAAAAGCAGGTTGCAAACGCCATTACATGCTGGAACGAGAATGAATAGCAAGTCCCCCAAGACAATTCTATTAATCTGACAGCAGTTTATGGAACCTTCTAAAAAGGCTAGATTTCAAGGAACGTTTCTCTTGGCACTCAACTGTTACGCAATCACTCAAATGATCGTTTAAGTCAGGGGTTCCCAAACTTTTCAGGCCGGGACCCAGAGAATAAGGCGTCAGAGAGCCGCGGCCCAATGCACATAGTCAGGCTTCATTTTATTAAATTTTTTTCCCAGGTGACCGATTTTTTAAGCCAAATATCACTTCAATCCTATTAAGTTAGTTCAAGTTAGTTATTCATTTATATGTGCTATTTATGAGAGGGCTAATTTGTTGCAAAATAATAATAATAATAATAATAGCCTCATTAAAATACTATTGTTGCTTCGGTTGTTTTCATTTTAAGACAAACTAAGGCCTTAATAATTGATAAACAAATTTAAGACCTTTTAAGACTTTTTAAGGATCCGCGGACACCCTGAAACCATATAGTCACATTTTAGAATACAATAGAATAGAATTTTAGAATACAACTAGAAACACTGTCCTGGCCTGCTTCTAAGTTCAGTGGCCTGACAAAAAAAAAAAAAAAATGGATTTTAAATCATCTCGCGGCCCTCCCGTGTCTGCTCGCGGCCCACCTTTGGGTCGCGACCCCGACTTTGGGAACCACTGGTTTAAGTAATAGTGAAAGCTTGTTTACTTAAAAAGTTACTAATCCACCTTCCATCTTTGTTTCCTCTCCCAAATTCAAACCCTGTTCTCTTCTCCTTCTTTGATTACTTATTTAGAACCCGTTTGTTGGAATTTTGTGATCCTTTGCCTGCTCCCCCATTGTGGAGGTAATAAGCCTACCATTGGTCAATTGCCCCCAAATACGACTTAAAAAATCCAGAACTTTTCAATAATAATTATTATAACGTTCTGTCTGAAATGGATTATATATTGCTGTTAGGACAGTTGGATGCTCTGGCCGCCCAGGCCATACGCATATAGAACACATATTTAGAGATAGTCTATATCAGTGGTTCCCAAACTTCTTGTTTATGCGGACCACTAGATTGTTATCAAGAACATTTGCGGACGACCTCGTATGCAAACAGTAAAAATAAAACAACTGACTTTGACCCGCGTCGCGGGCACTGCATTCCATTCTCAGAATGGATTTGAGAGAGAAAGATGGATGGATATGCCATCCAGTCTGACTTGGAGCACGCACTGTACCATGCGCACTGCCAGCCAGGCTTTTATGCGGAGATATTCAGACTCTAGATCTATTTGCCGAGCCAGATGAGTGGCTGCTTAACCGGTATTTTCCAACCTACTGCACGATTGGCTCTTACAGGGATTAAAGCAAAAAAAAATCTCCTGACTGAAATTTTTTTCAGGCCAAGTCATATTCTTATTTTAACCTCCACTGTATTTCTTTTTAATAGCGTTGGCGTTTTAAGGGAGCCTACTTGTTTCGGTTTCGTCGATAATCCAATGTACAGTTACCCCCCCACCCCGCCTACCCAACCCTTCCCTCCCCAACCACCTCCAATGTACAGTCCCCCCCCCCTCCACCCAACCTCCTCCAATGTACAGTTTCTTCGTCAAATGTATATGCTCTCTTTTTTAGACTCTTATTGTATCACAAACAATACTGTGTAAATCTGGTACGTCATAAATGTATAGATGTAGCAGTATTATCTATCTGTATGTCATGTATGTCATATATGTTATGATGAATTGAAAATGGGGGACCCTGATGTAAAGAGGAAAGTCTTTCTCTGGTCTGCAACCCCTTGACAATTGTGTGTATTGAGCTGTACTGTATTGTACCCATTCTGCAATCCGTTATAACAATCAATCAATATTTAACCGATTGCAGAATGGGTACAATACAGTATGGCTCAATACACACAATTGTTAAGGGGATGCAGACCAGAGAAAGACGTTTGTCTTGTTTACATCAGGGTCCCCCATTTTCAATTCAGTGACATTTATGACATGCATGCCATTGACATCATGACATTTATGGCATAGGGACATACTACAGGTATATAGTACTGTTACATTTGTGACATATACGATATGCAAATATACAGTAATGTTACCCATAGATCCTGACAGAGAGAATATATACGGTGGGGAGGAGACGGTCTACAGATACACCTGTGTGATGTTGCTACGGAGTTAAGCTAATAAACGTATACTCACAACCACAGCAGGGGACTCACATATTGTACTGTGAAGTAACACGACAATGACAAACGTGTTGTTTCTGTTTTTCTTTTTGACATCGTTGCGGCACACGGAACAAGTTAACTCACCACTACAGCCCCCAGTAGCGCTGCCTAGCCAGTCTCTTCAAACGTCCTCTCCTCTCGAAACTTTTTGTTAGGTGGTCCGGCTGATCCTTTTCATCTGAGAACCCCGCGGTGGGTTCTCTTTTTAGTGGCCGGCTTACTCCTTCCATTTAACAGACGCTATTAAGCTAACGTTAGCTAATCGGTATATAGCAGCGAGTGCAAGCAGCGTGGTGGCTGTGACGTTGGTAAACAAGCAGTTGACGCGTGAGGCTGCAAAAAAGGCGACCCGTCTCTGGAGTCGCTGAGTGATGATGACTGCTTGGCGCGATAGGAAAAAAAAGCCCTTTTCCATATTTGGCGCCTCTGATTGGCTCAATTTTGTTTCAATCTGTATGCATCTACAAATCATGCAAATACTTCCGTCAGACTGCGAATCAAATGGACGGATCTCCCCAATCAAATTGACGGAAATCCGTCTGGAGACGGAATGCTTTAATGCATGCTCTTAACAAGCGCACAGTCGTTCAGTCTTGACAAAGCCTACTTTGCTGGAACGATTCATTTGACACGTACTGTATACAGTACATGTGTGTGTGCACTCGCTGAGGGAGGTGGTCAGAAGCAAGCAACTAGACGGTATAAATATGGAATATTGACACATTGAGTGCCACGGACGCGTTTTGTCGTTAGTTCATGCCGACCTTTGAATGCCACTGACGCTATATAGCTTTTTTTTTTTTTTTTTTATATATATTATTGGCGATTTGAATTCATATTTCATCAATCGAGCCTCGGGTTAGTGCTGCAGAGTCTCAATTGGGAAGATACCGCCCCCTATCGTCTCTCCCTGTGGTACTGCACCCCATTACTTTACACTGATGTAGGGGGGGTGGCCAGTTTGCTCATTTTACTTTTCCGTCAAGCCAACTGAAGGATTGATTGTGCTCGCCGGCCCGGAAGCGTGTAGCTTATTCCCAGCGGAAGAGTGCGTCGCGTGCTTCCGCATTTTCTCTGATTGGCCATGACGCCCATGTGACCACGGCAGCGCGAGAGAGCTGCAGCGCGGAAATAGGCTGTCTATTGCCTCGCGCTGCAGCGCGGAAATAGGCTGTCTATTGCCATTCTCTAAGACAAACTCTAACCTTAACCAGCTCCTTAACAGCGCCTAAACTTAACCCTTCTAACCATAACCAACTCCGAAACAATGCCTAACCATAACCATAACCAACTCCGAAACAATGCTTAAAGTTAACATGCCTAAACTTAACCGGCGAAAGAATGCACGCTAAAAACAAAAACAAAAAATTGAAGGGATTCGAACTTGTCACCAACGGACCGCAGCGCTGCCAGTTGAGCTAAGCGTCGAATGAAAAACATCAGGGATTACGGCTACATAATGCCGCAAGCTCTGCCACTCCGCTCTGCGGCTGCCGCGGGGCGTGTCGCAGCCAATCAGGGAAAACGCGGAAGCACTCGGCAGCACTCTTCCGGTGGGAATAAGCTATAGGCGGCCCGGAAAACGCGTGGATTATGTATTTACAGGACCCAACACTGTAATCAATAAGCGTGATCGATATTTGGAATGGCGATCAGGAATTGGAATAATATTTTTTGATAACATCTGATCTCAGGTAAGGAATTTATTTTACCAGTCTTAAAATAATCAGAGCTGTTTTCACAGAGATATGAGCGTTTGCCCTATGCGTGTGTGGCTGTGATCGCTGATTAGGAAATGAGAGAATCGATTTTTCAGCCCGCCTCTATAGCGTACATAAGTACACATACTATCGATAATCTAGTGTTAATTTGAAAACAATTCATAAATAGGCCAAAAAATTACAACGCGTTTGTGTATGCTAGAATATTCCAGTAAATGTCTTTTATCACGGAATCTACATTTCCTGAAAAACGAGGGCTTTTCAAAATGCTATAAAACGAAAATGAACCGATTAAAAAACAATCCGTTTCGACAACGTTGACTGCAAACAAGTCATTGATAAGCGACAGGCACAAATATAATAGCAATAGATCTAAATAACAGTGATCGGCAACTGTGCCTAGTGAAAAAGCTTAGCGTACAGCCCTGGAGTACTCAAGTCCTTCCTAAATGCAGTGTTTAGTTTACCCTCAGCTCCCTGCTACATGGAAATGGCTGAGCAGTGTGAAAAATGTTGAAATAAAGCAAACTTTATAAGTGGCGCCAATGCTTCGCCAAGGGTTACAGGGTAGCATAGCTAGCGCCGAAAGCCACGGCGAGAAAGATGAGCCACAGCAGTCCACATAGAAGTCGATCTTGGCTTTAAGAGTTTATTCTTCTACTCTGTTCCCATACAATTCCCAGAACAGCAATGCGTTTTTAGATTAGGGCATCTAAACAAAAGCTGACTTTTTTAGAACCATCAATCCCAGCCACACTACCAGTCCTTACTCGTGATGTATGTTAAAAATTGAAAATGCATACATTTAGCAATTAGTCTTCACTATCGGATGACAAACAAATGGGCAAGAAGAAAATGCTATTTCTTTAGCTGGTTCACAGATCTGAGCTCAGTCTAGATTTCACCAGCAGATTAATCTGTCCCATCACTGATTGAGATTAGTCAGCCATAGTAAGTCGCCGCCATCTCACCCACAGTGATGATCTCGCTATTCCTTTCTACGACAACTTGCCCAGTCACTGACCAGAGAAAGCAAGTGCTTTTTTGAAAGGAGAGAACAGAACATTTTGAATGGAGTAGCACCATGACAACTGCATTACAAAATACAAGCAGAGTCCCTGTCCAGATTCTGCATGTGCATCAATGCTCTGACCTGTACATCTTTCACTGTAGTACACATCTAATTAGTAATTCTAAAATCAATGCAGCACACAGATCATAGTTAAATCATCACCTGACAGCAGCACTGTGCCCTGTCCTTTGGGGGCAGCCAGAGCCAGCTGGTCAAAGGTCATGACCTGGCCTCCTGACTTGAGGATCCTGCGGCGGGCACCGTCTGTCACCTTCAGAGCGCACACCTTGAAGGACAAAAGACAGGACAATAACTTTACACCTGAAGGACAAAAGACAAGAACTTTACATAGTCTTAATATCCAGTATGATGGTGTTGAACTGAAATCCTGCCCACGGACATTACAAAGCCTCGCCACTGTCCTAACCCAGTAATACACGAGACCCTCTTCTTGGAACCAAGTAAGGTTTCGTCGATAATCCAATGTACAGTTACACCCCCCCCCCCCCCCCCCCCCATCTACCTACCTCCAATGTACAGTTCCCCCGCCCCTCACCCCACCTCCTCCAATGTAGTTTCTTCGTCAATGTATATACTCTTTTTTTTTTTAAACTCTTTGTATCACAAACAGTACTGTATTTGTAAATCTGGTAGGTCATAAATGTATAGATGTAGCAGTACTGTCTATCTGTATGTCATGCATGTCATTTGTCATATGTTATGATGAATTGAAAATGGGGGAATTCATATTTCATCAACAGAGTCTCCCGTTGGTACAGCAGACCCTCTAGGAGCTCATATGGGAAAATACCGCCCCCTATCGTCTATCCCTGTGTAACTGTAGGCCATTTGATTATACTGCTGGATCTGTGGAGGTGGAGCGCTGGCAAGCCGTCTGATGAACATGGAAGTGATCGCGAGTTGGAAAGCAGCGTGGAATATATATTTACAGCAGCCAATAATCAATCAATAAACGCGATCGATATTTGGAATGGCGATCAGGAATTGGAATAATCTTTTTGGAGAACATCTGATCTAAGGTAAGGAGTCTATGTTACCAGTTTTAGGATAATCAGAGCTGTATTCACTGAGATATCAGCATGTGCCGTGTGTGACGTGTATGATGTTGAGGAAATGAGAATAGATTTTTCAGCCCGCTTCTATAGCGTGCATAAGTACACATATACTATCGATAATCTAGCGTTTATTTGAAAACGATATAAATAGGCCGACAAATGACAACGTGTCTAGGGCTGACCTCTTCGATTTTCTTTGGAATTCGAAGCTTTGGGGCCGAGATTCAATTTTAATTCGAAGCTTCGAAAAAGAAAAAAAATTTGTGGGACTTGTCAACTTTGTCAGTGCTGTAAAGTTTAAACCTTTTTAAATCTTAGACAAACTAAACACTTTGCTTCCATGAAATATTGTAAGCCATCATTTGAGGCTTTATAAAAGCAGCACAATGAACACAAATCTGTCAGTGCTGAGTCCGACCTCATCTTAAATAACAGCATTGCTTGTTGTAATTAACAAAGAGAGGCAGAGTTGATTTTGCAAAAAAAAAAAAAAATTAAAAAAAATCTATTTTTCTTTTTTTACACAATCGAATTTTATTTTCATATTCGAAGCCCATGCGCATCGAACGAAGCTTCGAAGTATTTAAGACAGCCCTAGTGTCTAGTGTATTCGAGAATATTCCAATAAATGCCGTTTATGGGGGAATCTTTCAATTTTCCAGACATTTGAGAGAACGATAGCTTTTCAAAATGCTATAAAAAGGATATGAACAGATTAAAAAACAATCCATTTCGACAATGTTGACTGCAAACAAGTCATTGATAAGCGACGGGCAGATTAGACACATATGCCATAATTTAAAACATAGATTATGCGTTTTTAACGCTAAAATTGAAGTGGATGATGGCATTCAAGGGGGTAAGAAGGAAAACAAGGCCGGCACTGATAGCGTTAACAATTGTGTGTTGAGCTGTACTGTACCCATTCTGCAATCTGTTAATAAAATGTTCAATCAATCAGTCACTTCATTGAGGCAGCATTGCTTACACAATTTCAAATGAATGAATAGTGGATTAAGACAATTTCCCT
Organism: Notolepis coatsorum; assembly: GCF_963971535.1. Lineage (NCBI taxonomy): Eukaryota > Metazoa > Chordata > Actinopteri > Aulopiformes > Paralepididae > Notolepis > Notolepis coatsorum. The sequence goes on from NC_140183.1 coordinate 85,040,712, forward strand.
GATTCCAATTGGTTGCGTGGTTTAGTGGTATAGAATTTGCTTGTTATTTCAAGAATGAATGAAATGCGCTATGAAATTAATGAGTCAAGCAACTCTATACACATCCTTTACCTTGAGCTTGGGGATGTCCTGAATCCTAACATCATCAGTGACAGTTCCCACGATCACAGCGGTTCTGTTCTCACGACCAGCCAGTTTCATCTTGCGAATCTGTTCGGCAGGGAAATGAGCAGAGTCAGACTGAAGGCTGGCATCTCAATGGACCTATCGCAAACCCTGCCCCTTTTCTTGATCCTCCAATCACAACTGTCGCTTACCTCGGACAAACAACCATGTTAAGAAGGATGGACTGCCGACAAAATTCCAGTGATCAGTTTTGCTAGGGTCTCACTTAGGGGTGGGAATCATCAGTTTCATCACGATACGATACGATATCGATTCTTTGGACAACGATTAGGGGTGGGAATCACCAGTTTCATCATGATACGATACGATATCGATTCTTTGGACAACGATAGGATATTTGCCGATATCACAAAGTCTCTCACGATACAATACGATACGATTAGATTCAGGTGCCTGCGATCGATATGAGATGATATCATATGCCCATTTAACACAATCAGTTATGAGACTCGCCACAGGATTTTCAAAATAAGAGTATCGATATGAATCGATCTTATTACATCGCATCGATCCGATTCGATCGTTGATAATTACATCGATGTATCGATCTGGATCGATGTATCGTCCCACCCCTAACAACGATACGATATTTGCCGATATCACAAAGTCTGCCACGATACGATACGATTCAATTCAGGTGCCTGCGATCGATGAGGCGATATTATGTGCCCATTTAACACAATCAGTCACATTTAGATCAACTAAAAAAAGGCTACTGAAATATCAATTGATGTATTTATTTTTGAGCTCTTCCAGACATTTAAATGAAAAACAATCTATTGTTTTTAATACAAATAGACCTCCTGTTCACTTTTGTTTTTATATATTGAGCTTTAACACACACACACAGACACACACAGACACAGTCCCCCACAGCCCCCACCCCTCCTCCTTCCAAGTCCCCCCTCCACTCTCCTGTTCTCTCTCACGGTTAGCTGCTTAGCTTTTAAGCAGCCAACGCGACGTTAATTTAGATATTTAACGCGACGTTGGCAGAAAGGAATGGCGACGATGCAACGCCTGTTATATGCATTTGACCCGTTGCGGGGAAAAAACTGCACAGACTTATATCGGCTCGCAAAATAGACGCTCTGTAGTGCTTTACAGCAGACGCAAACACTGCTGTAATGTCTACACGGAGTTTCACAATACTGGGCGCCGGCGGATATGACTCGCAGGGATTTTCAAAATAAGAGTATCGCAATATGAATCGATCTTTTTACGTTGCGTCGATCCTATTTGATTATTGATAATAGATCGATATATCGATCTGGATCGATGTATTGTCCCACCCCTAGTCTCACTGTTGCTTTGCTTTTGTTTTTATTCATCAACGAGTTCCAACTTTTTCACCTTTCTCCCCCCTTGCAAGAGTGAACACAAATCCGAGAGCAGATGTTATGTCACATGTGCAGCATCAGCAATGATTTTTCTTTTTCCATTTGAACTGATGGACCACCCACCCCCTAAACGTGAAGGAAATTAGCGAGCATGAGTGAGTTTGTGGTCAATAACGGGACCCTAGCGTTAGGGGTGACAAATTCACTGTAGGGATGTAATGAATGACACTGTACTCCATTAATATAACCCGTCTTCAATCACTGACATCCTGGTCAGCAAACACCGGTGACTAAACCGGTGATTATCATGAAATAACAGCTGTGGCATTGTGACATATTGGTTGGTGTGTGAGGAGTCATGATAATTCTATTGACACAATTAGGTCATGTTCCTCAGCATCGCAACTACATAGACAATCATCAGCTCACACATCCAAAGAAAGACACATCTGACTGAAAGACTATTATAAATTCTAAATGTCACAAAGCAAAATTAGTCTGATGGTAAACATATAACACTGAGTTACATTTTAAAAGGGAGAGAGTAGGAAGTCATTTGTTTAGTTTGATCCAGCTAGTGAATAGAGTCTCTATCTGTACCAGGGTTAGAAATTAACATTTTTTTTCAAGGGCTTTTTTTGCCCCCCTTAATTGATTTTCGGGGGCTTTTTTTTGTATTTCGGGGGCACTGCATTTTTATGATGAAAATTAACATAAGGATTATAAAACATTGTTGACACTTTTTTTTACAGTCTTCGTCCCTATGTTTGATAATGTAATGTTAATGTCTCCATATATAGGGCTCTACGCTAACCTTTTTCCCAAGGAGCACATGTGCTCCTAAATAAAATGTTAATAAATAAAATCTAAATAAAAATTTAGGAGCACACAAAGAAATTTAGGAGCACAGTGAAAATTGTTCAAGTAACACAGAGTTTATTAACTATTTATCTCATGCATTATACTGTGCGTGTGCACACTATGAATTGAAAATGGGGGACCCTGATGTAAACAAGACGAAAGTCTTTCTCTGGTCTGCATCCCCTTAACTTGTGTGTATTGAGCTGTACTGTATTGTACCCATTCTGCAATCTGTTAATAAAGTTTTCAATCAATCAAACGCAAAGGATATCGGTTGTCAAGCTGCTTTTGTATGTTGTAGTGTTGTTATGATACCAACAGTTTGACTTTGATACAGATAGGAAAGGTAATGGAATATATTATTAGATGACAGAACATTGAAAATTCTTTATACAATTATTTAATTCATTATGAAATAGAAATTCCGTTTTTGGGTGGAACGTTTGTTGCAAGGAGGGAGGAGGCGGGGACCGCTGCGTGTTACACACAACACGGAGAAATGGTCTAGCTGCTTCGGTGCGTCGTTAACGTTAACGTCGGAAGAAATTCCCCACTAAGCCCTAAATTCAGAGCAGAGCAGTATCCTAATGACTTTTATGCTTCAGTCGATAAGGTGTTTTGCGAATTCTGTCAACATACCGTGGGGACTGGACCCGCAAAAACACGTGCGAATATCACTTCAAAAGCCATGTCAGCCGGATTCCTCTCTTTCTCCTCGTCTCTCTTTTGCTCAAAATAAAAATGAATGGGCTTCATGGCTGGCTGATTTTTTTGCGTTGTCTGATTCTGAATGTATAACTTGCCTAAGCCGGTACCGTGACTTTGTTTTCGGGCGCTACTGTGATTGGACGTTTATGCGCCTTGTGTAATGTGGGACTATTATAACAGCGGAGCTGTTTTGTAATCGTCACTCGTCTCGAGTAAATAATTTTTCCGGGTGGCGCACACACACATATTATTAATATTAGGGGCAAATACAAGGGAAATGCTCGCACTGTAGATCATATATATAATTATATATATAATTAGTAAACTGTCGGGGGCATTTTCTGCCCCCCTTAACTGAATTTCGGGGGCATTTTGTCCATTTTCAAGGGCATTTTGCCCCGAGCCCCCGTTAATTTCGAACCCTGATCTGTACCATCTTGTCATTTCACCTCAGTTATGCCCAACTTATGCATGTTATCAAGTCCCAACTTCTGTCAAGGCAGAGTCTAAAAACATTGTACAGTTGGATTATTCATCATTTTGCACACGTGAACAGATCTATGTTAACAGGGGGAAATCCAGGCAATTATCCTGATATGAATATCATTGGGGTTTGGTGTGATCTGAAGCAGATACGGACCAGCCAGCCTAGCTGTTGGCCCAAAACACACAGAGTTTTAAGGTAGGCTACTGGTCCGTATCCACTGCCATTAATCTGTGCAGCCGGATAGCTTTCCACTGAACGCACAGAGAGCACATTTCCCATAATGTTGGCGTGTTCCTTTAAATACATGACTGGTTCACTGAACACTACTCAGTAGAGCTGGGCGATATGACGATATTATATAAATATCGGGTACAGTTCATTAACGATAATTTTTTTTAACGTATCGTGGATATCGTGATTTTTGCCCTCGCGTTAGAGGCCGCCGCGGCTGAGATGAGACTTAGGTCGCTTTCACACAGGGGCCGTTTGTGTGAATGCGCGTCGAACTCGGTCTGCGGACCAAGCAGGCGAACTCTGGTCCGCCTGAAAACGTCGGTCTCGGTTCGCTTCATCGGACCAAACGCGAACCAAGTATAGGAAGTGATTATTATTACCACTGCTCGCAGCACTCACTGCAAAACAAGCACACTGCATCTATCTCTATCTATCTACCGTACTTTTCGGACTATAAGCCGCGGCTTTTCCCCCCCATTTTTCGACCCTGCGGCTTATATAACGGTGCGGCTTATATGTGACTCGACGTGACCAAACCCGAAAATGTAAAAATCAAAATATAGATTTTGACTGCATTGAAATGTTATTTATCTGTTCCCTTATTTGCTAAACTTAATACAACTTGTAAATGAGTTAATTCTTGTTATTTGTCAGACAGTATTGTGTCCCAATGCTAATTACATATGGTAATTAAACATTAAAAAAAACACCTGCGGCTTATAGTCTAGTGCGGCTTATATATGTACACATCATTCAATTTAGCTGCTGCGGCTTATAGTGCGAAAAGTACGGTATCCATCTATATCTATCTAACTGTGCATCTTGGGAAGAAGGAAGAAAAAACGCGGCTTATTATTATTACCGAGGCGCACGGCATTGGATCAATGCCACGTCAATACTCGCCTCCGCTGATCTGGAGGGCTTGCAGTCCACACACGCACGCACACACGGGCTCGCAGCCACACACACATTTCCACTGTCCAATAGACAAGCGCCCTTTTCGACCGCGTAACATTGTTCAGATAGTTCGGTGCGCCTGACAGATTGCTATGTGAACGCAGGCGAACCAAATGAAGAATGCAACAATGTTGCAACTTCACCACCAGAACCGCAGAGTCCACCAAAACTATATGTGAAAGCGACCTTACAAGCGCAGTGCTAAATGCTTTCCTCTCCCTCTCGACTCTCCCTCTCGCAGGAAAAAAAAAAGTCAGTCACACACACACTTGCCCAAATGTACGTCATCTACACGCACACACCTAGCCAGAGACAGAGAGGCGGTGGCTCGGTGCTAGGGATGCCCCCTGAAACCCAGGAGTAAGCTCCGACGTTAACAGTACTGCTATCGGTAAGTTAGTCCATGAGCGGATTAGCTACAGAGCTAACGGTGTACCATCTATCTGCGACGCAACAGTGGACACAGTAATGTTAACGTTATGTCGAGTTCATACTACACTACACGTATGAACTCGACATAACGTTAACATTACTCCGTTTCCATGAAGTGTTTAATTAGCAGCAATCTGTTGTTGAAAATGTAACGTTAACCAGAAAACCGGAAATGGAATGAGAGGACAGGAAGCCGTCATGAAGTCGGCTTCTGGCCCTTGTAGTCATATATATTGTAGTCTTTTAGTCTTATTAACTAAAAGATTTTAACAAAATAAAAAGCAGCAGCACTATTGGATAACCGAGTCATGTTTGGGGAGTAGGACATTTGTTTCAGTTTTAGCATGATGTTTTATAGATGGCTAGTTTAAACACAGGTTTTTGTTTTTAAGGGGGGGGTTTGATTTGATTGAAGTTTATTTCAAGTATGCAACACAACAAACAAACATCAAGTACAGATATAGCCTTAAGCCGTTCAAATAATAAATGTATACATTACATACATGTAAATAAATAAATAGTTACAATATGTAATCTAATAATCTAAATCTAATATATAATCTAAAAAACGAAAGGCTAAAATGCTAAATATATAATATAAGAATCCAATCATCTAAATCTAATATAAAAATGCTAAATGCATGAGTCTTTTGTCTTTAATGTTCGCTTGCAAACTCAAATACTGTCTTGGTAAGCCTCATAATGAATTGTTTGGGGAAAAAAGGAAAAACATCGTGATGTGTATCGTGTATCGCCGAAAGGTCAGAAAATATCGTGATATCATATTTAGGCCATATCGCCCAGCCCTACTACTCAGTAGAGACGACAGAGATCTGAGCTCAGTCTAGATATCACCAGCAGATTAATCTGTCCCATCACTGATTGAGATTAGTCAGCCATAGTAAGTCGCCGCCATCTCACCCACAATGATGATCTCGCTATTCCTTTCTACGACAACTTGCCCAGTAACTGACCAGAGAAAGCAAGTGCTTTTTTGAAAGGGGAGAACAGAACATTTTGAATGGAGTAGCACCATGACAACTGCATTACAAAATACAAGCAGAGTCCCTGTCCAGATTCTGCATGTGCACCAATGCTCTGACCTGTACAACTTTCACACATCTAATTAGTAATTCAAAAAAACAATGCAGCACACAGATCATAGTTAAATCATCACCCGACAGCAGCACTGTGCCCTGACCAGACAAAGAAAGTGCTTTTTTGAAAGGGCAGCACATGTATGGATGTTATTAAGTCCCAAATTCTGCCACGGCACAGTCTAATAACATCGTACAGTTTTGCTGTCTGTTTGGAAGGGCTTTACACTCAGTGTTTGATGTAGCACAATGGGGGATACCGACTTAATTATAATACCGAGGGTAGGAGAGGAAACGTTACGAGACTCACCAAGCGAGAGATGGAGAGGGGAGGCCTGTGGGTCCGGCTCATGAAGAGCCTTCTGAGGACCACCTTGTTGAAGGGAGCAGTGGAGCGACGGGCCAGGAACCTGTACAGCTGTGGGGAAGGGATAGTGTGTAATTTTTTTCACATGTCCATAAGGAATTGCAGAATTTGGTTGCAGAAGACTCCTGAATTTTTTTTAATGCATAGATGTAGCAGACTGTATGTCATATATGTTACGATTAATTGAAAATGGGGGACCCTGATGTAAACAAGACCAAAGTCTCTCTCTGGTCTGCATCCCCTTAACAATTGTATGTATTGAACTGTACTACTACTGTACCCATTCTGCAATCTGTTAATACAGTTTTCAATCAATCAATGCCATGACAAACCATTAGTCTAAAGAGGTGCGTGAGGCAGCTGAACTGGACTTACCTTGACCAGGAGCCTCAGGTAGATGTCCTGGCTCTTTGGCTCCTTCCTGTGGACCTTGCGGTCCTTGTTGTGTCTGATGTCGACTCCCTGGTTTGCAAAACATGTCGCATCATCAGTACAGTGTCGGCCAAGTTCAACTGGACTTCAATCAAACGTCATACTCGCTCTGGTGGCAACGAAGTCAACTACAGTACGTAATAATAATAACTTTGATGCTATCCAACACTGGGCGCGCAAGCTAACAGCTAACGATACAAATAAACAATATCAAACAAGGCTAAGACAGACGAGACTATCGCCGACGACACTTAACAGATGAAAGAACATCAAACTTGTCTTTAACCAACATGATCCGATTCACACGTTGACAGAACGGTATGCTTTGGCTTAGAGAGCAGCACTCGTACACACACACACGCCGACGAGGGTGAATAACTCGTATGTAATGACTGGTAACACCATAAACATGTTTTTAAATGCAGTTATTGTTTATTCAGATAGAAGAAGAAATAGTATCACATTTAATTAGTCTATCCGCACTCTGGCGGCGCGAGACGACCGATGCCGACGGCAGTGGGGTATAATATGTATCAAGATGGTAAAATAAGACAAAATTATGATGTGATTTTCAAGCAAACGATATCGACAGTGACTACGTTGTTTAATGGTTGAAATTGTGAAACTATACGAGAGGATGGCCTTGGATAGTTTCACTAGCGTGTATACAATTTGGTTTAGCTTCACCTACCATCTTGGACTCAGGGCGAAAAGGGAACAGGAAGAGCCGTCGTCTCGCGATAAAAACATCTCCACAATCACGAGTCTCTGATTGGTTACTTAGCGTGCACTTCCATGCTGGGGTCAAATGATAGTATCCTCCATTTAGGCGACTGCCCCTAGTGAAATAAACGCGTAACAACAGTCAACAATAGACCCAACCAGGATTTTGTCTTTTTTGCTCGGATCTACTCATTTTGAAGATCCATCCATACTTCCACAATCTTCAGAATTACATAATATTGTCATACTTATGGGTAAATATAATTTACCTATTTGCAAATTGAAAAGAACAAAACCTTTTTATTTTTTTTATGGACGAGTTTAGATTTATATATTTGTTTTATTGTAAATTGAATCTTGGAATAATAATAATAATATTAATAATATAAAAATGTGAAGACCCACCAGTGATTGTCTCAGGACCCATTTTGGGCCCCAAACCAAAGTTTAGAAACCTATGGACATTCTTATTAAAGTGTCCCAACATCCCTTGTCACCTCCTCCAGTTTCCCAAAACAGGATAATGACATGAACCCGTAGGCATGATTTTGTCCTGATATCTAGATATTATAATTAGATCAGATTATTTTCCAGAATATTTTCAAATGAAATACACAAGACAAAAGACAATCTATTCTTTATTGATCCAGTTCAGGCTTGCGTCATTGAGATGAGGGTCCTGTGTCACTGTGTCCCTGCCACTGTCTGAAATGGCATAGGAAGACAGTCCACCCGAGAGAGATGCCTCCCACAAAAGCTGTCCGTGCCACTGGGGGAACCAGGGAAAAATTCACCGCCTGAGAAAAGTGGGAACGTTTATAAGGTGGACCAACCAGAATCACTTGAAATGCAAAGTACAAGTTGCATGTAGGCTGGTCTACACACTCATTCCACAATGAAAATGAAATAAAACACCCATATGCACTTGTGTTTACACAGAATAATACTTACATAAGAGTACTTGTATACAGTTAAGGAGGAGTCCGAAATGCATGTAGCCTCCTGTAGTGTGTGTGTGTGTGTGTGTGTGTGTGTGTGTGTGTGTGTGTGTGTGTGTGTGTGTGTGTGTGTGTGTGTGTGTGTGTGTGTGTGTGTGTATACGTATATATATATTATACTCTTCAATTTTAGAGTGGAAATTCTCTCTGCTTTACACAATCACATAAAATGACCCCTATATGATAATGGGATTTGAAAGATTGTTTTACCTGCATTGTTGACCAATAGACCACTCCAGTCTGCCAGACAGAGAGGAAGATAGAGACATGATTTAATGATTTATTGTTTTGTTTAACAATGTGTATAGTACTACTGTAACAAGGTTAAAACCTTGCAATGGCATCCCCTTGCTGTAAACTCACACACAAATTAAATACCCTCCACCTTGCCACCTGAATTGGATCCTTTTCATGTGGCTGAATGGATAAGGCCGTGGTGTTTAACATACATGGTCATATATGGTGCTGGTGAGCGGAAGGTTCGCGGATCGGGGCTATCGGTGGACAGGTGCTCAGGGCGAAGTGCCTGCTAGTACCTATAGTGACCACCGTTACAAGTGGTGCCATGACCCGGATAGTATGGTTGAGCCCAGCTCTCCAGCTGGGGGCGGTGTGGAGTGTGGAGTGAGTGTAGAGGGCTGAGTGTAACAGGGTTGTAACCTTGTGATGGCAGCCCCTCGGTGTAAACTCACTCCTAAGTTAAATACCCTCCACTTCACCACCTGAATTGGATCCTTTTCATGTGGCTGAATGGACAAGGCCGAGGTGTTTAACATACATGGTCACGTGACGTGGTGCTGGTGAGCGGAAGGTTCACGGTTCGAGGCTGTCGGAGGACAGTTGCTGAGTGCGGAGTGCCTGCTAGTACCTAGTGACTGTTCCACTTTTACTGTACCTGTGACAAGTGTGTACCTTGTATGGGCGGCTACGTGGCGTAGTGGGCAAGGCGCTCGCCACGAATGCGGAGACGCTGGGCTCGCCTGTTCGAGCCCAGCGCTCCACATTGCTTTCAGTTTAGCTGGTCGTTCATACTAATACACATTGGCCGTACTAGGGGGTGGGAAACTGATGGGTGGGGATCGGGCGTTGTGGACAGCGACTCCTACAGGTCGGTTGGTGCGCCTGCGCAGTAGAATCAGGAAGTGTCGGGGGCAGCGTGAGCCTCCCACGCGTTACTCCTCGCCACTGAGAGATCGAGCCGCGCAGGTGAAAAGATGCGACTGCTGTTACCTCAAGTACCGGAGGGGACTTGTGCTATGTATGACTTAGTCCACATTGCAGCCGGCTTGTGGGAGGCAAGAAACAGCGTTCGTGACAGGGGAGGGTTGAATTGGATGATACGAAATTGGGATGGGAGAAAATATAGAAAATGGGAGAAAAAAGTGGATAAAAAAAAAAAGTGTGTACCTTGTATGAGGTCCAAAATGACTGCCTCCACTCTTCCAGTGGGTCCTCTCTGTTTTCTAGCAGGCTTAGACCTGAAAGATGGACATAATGAACATCCAGCCAAACACAGCAACACTGTTATGTCTCACTGAGAGTAAAATGGAATCTAAACCCTGCAATGTAGTATGGAATTGTAAAAAGTATGTACTGTTATTATAGTATAGGTCTGAATACACTTTGTAGCACTCACCTATGAAAAAGGCACTGATTGTGGCAGGAGCTCCAACCAGCTGATCCAGAACAACTTTCCCAGATATCCTCTTGACTCCTCCCCCTGGCAGCAACCTCTCCAGCACCCTCAGCCACTGGTAGTTGAAGTTGGCATGGAAACAGAACCCAACGAGCGCCACACGGGCCGTCTGGGACCAGTCAATACCCGCTCTGTTATAGGGCTGCTGTGAGTCCCCTGATTTGGAGTCTTTAGCAGGTTTCCCTCCCAGCATGCTCTGCTGTATGAGGTCAGCGGACGCGAACAGCGTTGTGTATCCTGCCACATTACTGATGTATGGGTGAGCCTTGACCAAGGCCCAGACTCGACTCATTGTAGGACAGCTGAGCAATTAGGGAAACAAAGCATCAGTGTTACTTGTTGTAGACCACAGAATACCGTTGACTTCAGCCACAAGGTGTCACTGTTCAGGAGGAGAAAGGTTGGGGATTTCATACAATAGAATTTATGTGTTGCATCTATGATATGAGGGGAAAGATAAAAAAAAATTAAAGTGAAACCAATGAGATGATAAATGATGGTAGGAATGCATATAGTGTACTCAGCTATGTTGTATGTTATATAGGTAAATATAGGAAATTATAATACAGCAGTTGTGATATTCTGCTCTAATCCAGTGCTTCAAGTAAAAAAATATGTCAAACCTACCTTTAGACCCAGCTCTTCTCCTTCACTTCTTAAATGATCAAAGTAGCTGAGACACAAGCTCTATTCTGATTGGTTCCGGATGACGATGAGGAGGGGGATGAGGAGGGGGATGAGTGAAATTCAGTCAGCCGGTGAGAGTCAAATCCAGAGGAGAGGGAGGCCTTCTCGGCCGGTCAAAGTTCTTCCACCGTCTCGGAGAGAATGTGTGATAAGGCTTTATCAGCTCCCTGATGAGGAGTATGAGAAAGGCCCACATGTGATCAAAGTGACACACAAGGCATTTGCTGGTTTAAAAGAAACAGTGGAGTGAGAGCAATGGGTCATTTCTATTGCCCTGGTCCTGCCTGGCCGTAGGCCAGCATAATTGTACGAAGCTCCAGTATTAATGAACACATTACACACATGACGCCGTATTTCTGAGTTTAGCCATTTAGACATAGAGAAGATTATAGTCTTAATGTAAGCTATAGCCAATATTTCTAAGCAAATATGAATTTTCACTTTAGTATTTTCTCCCTTTGCCTGTGAAACATGTGAAAGATGGTTGTTGTTGTTGTTGTTAATATTGTTGTTGTCACTTACCAAAGAAAATGTGCCCCAATAAGTGCAAATGTGAGAGCAGAGAGTAGAGTAGGACGCTGACCCCTTTGGCCTGAGACACATGTGGTGTAACTATAAATAGCTGCCATGCTGCTCCCCTCTGGCTCCTTCTCTTCCAACATGGAGCTTGGTTTACTAAGCCTTGTGCTTACATACGAGTGTGGAGAGCAGAACGCTGGTTCACATCAGAAGAGGGTCACTATTCACAGTCAACGATTGACAAAAAGTAAACAAAGCAACATGACAATTAAAAAGGATCATGTATAACATCAAATATATTAGACCATCTCAAGTCAAATCACATTCATAGTCACAAACAGGCTCCCTTGGTGTGTATAATTGGTGTCACTATGCTCACCCAATTTAATTGGTTAATTCGATTGCATGCTGTATCCGCTCTCTCTCTCTCTCTCTCTCTCTCTCTCTCTCTCTCTCTCTCTCTCTCAGTTTTGTGAAGAAACCTATTCACCCAATCAGCCCCCTCTCGCTGCCATAGACATTTAAAATTCTGTACTTGGAAGGCGTGACCGAATTGAAAAGGGCAATTACAGACACTAGCAACCGTGCTACTGTTGCTCTTCGATCTGAGAATGTGATAATTAGGGCCAAGAGTCTAAGTTGATCAATTAAGGGCTTGTTAACCGCCTCAACTGGTGCTTTTGTTGTGTACCTTTACTTAAAGAGCTGCCTTCAGTGTGTCACACAATGGGGACATGTGGCCCCACCGTCACAAGCGCTTGACTCCTCAGATAATTGCCATTTTCTTTTCAATGTCTCTCACATAGCTTCTCACTCCTTCACAATCCCACTCTCAGTTTGTCAAATTGGATCCTATTCAATTTCCCAGAAAAGGGAATTTATGAATTTGCATTGAATGTTTATGCCATTTAACTTAGTGCACACATGTGCGTGCGCGCACACACACACACACACACATACACATGCATGCATATATACGCACACACGCACACACACAATTACAATCAAAAACCACTCCTCTTTCTGTATACTAGTCTATCTGCCTCAAGCTGAATCCTCATTGTAGTTTGCAGACTGATACGCAGCAGCCAAAGCAACATAAAGGTAAGCATGTTTTTCTGTTCTTTGTGTAAAATTACATGTAATTAGGGGTAGCAGATCATACTCAGGGTTCCTATTTATTTATTTATTCAATGATAAGAGAAGTCTATTTGTTTTTGCCCCAGGGGCTAATTGTAGTACACTGCACGGCAACGAAGAGAGACCATACACATAAGGGCACAAGACATATTATAAAATTCAAGAGATAAAACACAACACTGATGATATTCTGTATTATAGTTATATGGTTCTGATAGGATGTCCAGAAATAACATGGGTATCTTCACACCTGTTACAGCTCTGAATGATTCTATTGCTATTGGTAATTTATGTGTGTCCTATAATAATTACTTTTGAAAATGCTTCTCTCACCTGCCTGTTGATGTGATGCACTTCTTAGGACAGATATAGCTATATATGTTCAACAGAGGGACTTGTTTGTGCTCATCTCCATTCATCTTTAATCACTTGGGTTACCGTCAAGTTTATGTTTGAAGGGTCCGTTGTTTTCTCTTTTTTTATGTTCACAGTGATTTGTATAGATCAGAATGAGATTAATTTGCTATGATTCATGGTCGCATCACTCTGTGTAATGTCAGAGCTTGGAGCCCAAAGGGCTTCAGTGGCATTTTGGGTTAAAATTAGTTCTACATATCGTTATAACTCTCTGGCTGAAATCTACTTTGTACTAAAAGCACATTGCTGAAACCATGACCAAACCTGAATTAATAAAAGAAAAATCTAAATCGACATTAATGAGAGGGGAACATGAATTAGTTAGTCAAAGTCTCCATACCTGTGTGCCGTTTAAAGTCCTTTAATGGTGGTCCTTACGTGTCTACCTCCCTAATTCCTAATTTGCTCTATCTTTTCCTAACACCTTCCCTCACCATCAACTCTTCCCTAAATCCTACCTCCTTACCTCCTCTTTCACCTTCAGTCTTACTCTCAGTTAATCTTCTTCTCAGCTCTCGTCTTCTCTCTTCCCAGCCATAATGCGACCGTCCGGCTCCGCGGTCCTTGAACTTGAGCTGGAGCGAGGTGTGCCCTGGGGTCGCGACCTCTTCACCTTTGTAACATCAGCTGCAGGTCACATGATGAGGACGCTTCAGAAGCCCCGAAAAAAACGGCCATCAAAGCGGCGGGTCAATCACCGGCGCTTTCTGCACAACATGATCCAAAGGTGTGTAGGTATCTATCTATCTATCTATCTATCTATCTATCTATCTATCTATCTATCTATCTATCTATCTATCTATCTATCTATCTATCTATCTATCTATCTATCTATCTATCTATCTGTCTGTCTGTCTGTCTGCCTGCCTGCCTGCCTGCCTGTCTGTCTGTCTATCTATCTATCTATCTATCTATCTATCTATCTATCTATCTATCTATCTATCTATCTATCTATCTATCTATCTATCTATCTATCTATCTATCTATCTATCTATCTATCTATCTATCTATCTATCTATCTATCTATCTATCTATCTATCTATCTATCTATCTATCTATCTATCTATCTATCTATCTATCTATCTATCTATCTATCTATCTATCTATCTATCTATCTATCTATGGGGGCGACAGTGGCTCGGGAGGTAGAGCAGTCGTCTGGCAATCCGGAGATTCCCGGTTCGATTCCCGCTCCTCCCGGGCAGCGTGTCGATGTGTCCTTGAGCAAGACACTTAACCCCTAATTCCTCCCGATGAGCAGGTTGGCACCTTGCATGTGCAACGCTTGCTGCGCTGTTATGTATCTACCTACCTACCTACCTGTCTATCTATCTCTGCCAACATGTTGTTCTTATTAAAGCCTTTAGATGCTACAGCATGCTGTTGTTCATGCCCAAAGGTGGTGTAGTGGTTAAGACCCCAGCCTCAGGAACCATAAGTACCCCTGAATAAATCCCCCCAGAACCTTCTCTCCGGTGTCTCCCCTACTGTCTTCCTCTTAGCTTTCCAACCGCCTCAATAAGGAACCTTCTCTCCTGTGTCTCCCCTACTCTGTCTTCCCCCCAGCCTTCCTACTGTCTCAATAAAGAACATTTTCTCCTGTGTCTCCCCTACTCTTGTCTTCCTCTCAGCCGTCCTTCCTTCTCAATAAAGAACCTTCTCTCCTGTGTCTCCCCTACTGTCTTCCCCTCAGCTTTCCAACTGCCTCAATAAAGAGCTGTATCTCCCATGTCTCCCCTACTCTGTCTTCCTCTCAGCCTTCCTACTGTCTCTGTAAAGGAAACAAATACTAAAGGGGAGTGGACTGCTGTTGTTCCAAGATGTCATCTTATCTGACCACTCTCCCACCTGTCTCTCTCCACAGGAAGTTTGCGGAGATAGAGGCAGCAAACCACCGGATTGCGTCTGTTCTTTTCTCAACGGAGGATGTGAAAAAACACCCCTCTTTACCACTGCATGAGCCAGAGACACCCAACCAATCAGACGGCACCTCTGAGGAAGCTCAAACGACAATCAGCGATACAGAAATGACCACAGTGTCAAAGCCTGGCCTCTCCCCTGGCTCACACAAAACCCAGGTGTGTAAAAGGAAGCAGCCAGACCCAGGAGACCTTTGTAAGTCTGACCCGATATCACACATGGACCTGAACAATACCTTCGCTTCTAGAATTAACAACCAGGACGGGGGAACATACCAACAGACCCGGGAGAGGGGCAGAAGACACAGTCTGGTTGAATTCATATCACTGAGCTCATCAGAACAGACAGACTTTTACCACAGGGGGGAGCTCTCTCAGACGAGGTGCATCAGTGATGAAAGGCCAGTTAAAGCAAAGGACACCCTGGCAGAACAGGGTCTATACAGCTGGATTGAAAGCATCAAAGAGAAACACAACACACAATTCAACCACGACTCAAACCCAGACATTATTCAGCTCAGTCAGAACCCGGACTCCCCAGAGCTCTCTCCATTGTCTCTCGATTCCTGTGACTTTGCGATCCAGATGTTCACAGATGTCTCAGTTTGTACACAGACCAGGAACAACAGGGCTGACATGGCAGAGAGCCAGCAGGTGGATATGATGGCTCTGTTGGAGTCTGACGTTGATGATGGGGACTTCGGAGGCTGCATGGATGCTGAGGCCTACTTTGAAAGCATTTGGGAGGATTGTCAGGGTGTTGCTGGGGGAATGGGTGGTAATGCGCACACTGATGACATCACATGTCTGGACCAATCAGAGAGCTTTATGGAAAATATGGAGATCCACAGCAGTAGCAGTAATTGTAGATCTGAGGTGCAACATCAGGACTGTGGGAAAGGAGTATATGGGTATGGGCACGGATATTCTCAGGAATATGGATGTTCTGAGTATCAGGGATCGACTATAGACAACTTTGTGAGTGACCAGAGGTTCTCACAGGGTGTGGTGGTGAATGAAAGTAGACAAGCAAGAGAGACAGAGGTCACCTGCTTGAAGTCATTCCAAGGTGTAGACATCTGCCCAAACCTCCTCTCCACCTCCACGAGTTGCCATTATGACTCCAATACATGCCAGTGTCCTCAACACAAGACTTCCTTTATGCTGTTAGGTGGAGGTAATCAAAAGTGTACACCATTCGAGGGTGTGGCTCAGTCTTTCTCCGCCCCTACTCAGAACCCTCACCGCCATCCCGTACTAACCCCGCCCCTTGAGGATGATTGGTTGTTCACAGACATCCTCGAGGACAGCTTGTCACGGGAGTGCTAGAGAGGGGGCATTTTTTTTGTCTTATTTATTGAACCTAGATTCTGGACAGTGTTTGTTTTAAAGAGGCTGTCTGCCACTCAAGCTGTGAAAAAAGGCTGTGTTTGTTTAAAAAGTTGTGTGAAGTAACTATACAGTGGTTTCCTGTTAAAGTGAAATATTATAGTTGATATTGCTGTTAAATATTCATTATTTAAATAAACAATGAAAAATGCAGTTTGTGTATGTGCGCTGTGGGTGTCCCTCTTCTAAAACAAAAAAACCGAACACACAGAGATCAAAACCAACGACATATATTAAAGTTAACCCCAGTCAGATGTTTTATAATTACAGCATCATAAAACAAACAAAAAAAGGCTAATAAACAACACATTTCCAATGTTTTCAAGTTCCACAGTAGCCATAAACAGAGCAAGAAAAAAATAAAAATAAAGAAATAAAAACACCTTTGAAGAAGCACCAGGCGTTTCTCTCGCTACAGACGGAAAGATCAGTTGTCGTTCCAGCAGTTTATTCCATTCGCCTCATGACTTCTATGACCTACTGTGACGTGTCGTCCTGAACACCATATTTAGACAAGGGACATGGCGTTTTGTCATCTAAAAACGGAGAAAACAGTTAAGTGATAAGACATTAAGACAATGTATCCCGATTGTGATACCAGCTCAGCTGACAGTCACTCGTCCATGTCACGGAGCTCTCTTAACTTGGCAGAGACGATGCAATGTACCCATGATGTCTGCCTGGGTGCGTCTGGTGCCCTCTGGTGGTGCGTAAAGTGCAGCATTTACACAGAAACAACAAAAAAACTAAAACAAAAAAAAAACCTTCGGACAGAATCCTTTACATATACAGCCAAAAGAACGAAAGAAAAAAAAATACATAAAGAGCTTTCAAAGGGAATAAAATATATGTCGTTGTTCAGTAGTCAAATACAAACTCATTCTTAACCCAATTATCCCTCACTGTAAACTTTCTTCATTCATCTGTTACTAGACATTGAATCACAATGAACCTGGCTTGGCAAAAGAAAGAGTAGCACAATATGTCTAAAAAAAAGAATATGGAGACACAATGGATATTAAGCCAGAGCACTTAATTGTTGTACTGTAAAGTACACAGGCTTACTGTCTTTCAGTTTCATCTGTGTTGTAGGTACACAGGCTTACTCTCTTTCAGTTTTCCTCTGTGCCAATAATATCTTGCAATGCTGCTCAATTGACCTATCTCAAGCCTCGCCCTCTATTCTTGATCCTCCAATTGTCCAAGCGAAGCAGCAGTTGTGATTGGAGGATAAATAAAAGAGGGCGGAGCTTGATAGGCCAATTGAGTACCACATACTTATTTCTACAATACTTGTATGTACTGTAATGGATCTAAGAGGGAGCGAAACAAAGATAACCATTTTAATAACAACAGACAACCCTGATTTCCGAACACTACAGGTTTCTGTATATAACCAATGGTATATAAACCAAAAGCATAATCTGTGCCCAAGATATTTCCAGAACGGAACCTCTCCTCAAGAACAATTCTACAAACACCACTGTGATCTGAGCAACACAACCTTTTGTTTCATCAGCTTCATTCCCCCTTAGAACTAAAAAAGCAGAACTACTCTACATGTAATGTTTTTAGAAACGTGAGCAGCATACTGTCCCGGCTTATTAAGACGTTGTTCCTGTATATCTTGTGTCTATAAAACATCACATTATCCCCCCCCTGAATTAAAACTGTGTCAGGCATAACAGGTGCTAGTGGGAATAAAAAATAAACATATTTCGTTGTCAAATGAGAAATAAAAACATGCAATGGAAATGAAGATGATTTTCTCCAAAGGGAAACAATCTACAAGGCCAGGTTTTTAAAAAGAAAATAGTCTATATTCTAAAACTCTAAAAATTACAAGGTTCGATCAGTGAATATGGGCAGCACTGAACCAAATACCTGTGCGTGGACACATCACTCAAATCTTATGTTTTCTTTTGAGCTTGAATTGAGAAGAAAAAAAAGAACATTCCATATCAGCGATCTGCTTGTCACTCGTTTCATGAAAAAAAAGTCTTTTTGGACAATTCTTCCCTCATTGCCTCCAATGCCCCTCCTAGTCTAAAATACTACTACTATTTGAAATAACTGCCAGCCTCATGCTCAGTTGTTCTAAAATCTTCTATGGAGGAAGTGTGAGTAGAAACGGAATTTTCCGTGCCTCCCAGCACATTTCTCCAGACCGTCTCTGGAAGTTAGCGGAAAATCAAACCAGTCTCTACTCCGGTCCTCTACACTACACTGTACTAATCTACTAGTCTACTACACATTTTAAGTCCCTTTTCTCATCCATACGCCCACCATTTGGTTAAAAACAAAAGCTTTTTTTGATTAATATTTTACACGGTTAATCAATAAAAATCATTATTACAATGTACAATATGCTTGATCACAACAACAACAACAAAAAAGTGATGCATATGTTAAAAAAATCTCAAGACAAAATGTATCCACTTTCATAACGCCTTCTGCTTTGTGTCAAACCGTACAGTGACATACGGAAGTTCTCCATGGGTTATTTCTAGCTAGCGTTAAAAGTTGTTTCATCATGATGCAAACCTGTCTCCATACACTTCTTATTCTTCAATTAATACTCTTCCCCTCCCAAAACAATACGATAAAATAAAAATTATACAGCAAACATCTCTGTTCCACATCAATAATGACCTAAAACCAGATAAATATAGTCATCCACCGGCCATTCAGACAGGGTCTGGGAAATACAGCTCTCAGGTCCGAAGGCCGCACGGCTGACCAGGTAACAATGGTTTGAACTACACTCAGGTCTACCACCTTGAGGACCTGATGGCGTCAGATTCACGCCGTCAAGACTATAATATTTGAGGCCCAGCCCAACATCAATACCAGTGGTAACCACATGTTTGCCTACAAGACAGAATCATACAAAAGAAAATAACAACAACCAGTGATCAATAACTTAAGGTTATACTCATATTCAGATTGATATTAGTTACATCAATTCAGCCGCCCGTAGTCAAGAAGCAATATGTTAAGACTTTAAAGAAACTATCTAATACTATCTATTGTAATAGCTAGCTATATTCTGGATCTAATCTATTGAAAGAGGTCAGTTAGATGAACCAGTGACGAGCTCAAGCCTGACTGTAGGCTGCTTTTTCATTTGCTTTTTGCAATGATTATGTATGAAATTGATATAACGGTTGGTGTCATTATTATCATTATGACACATGATATGGAAAGTTAATTTCTATGTCATGGGAATGGG
Source organism: Notolepis coatsorum (assembly GCF_963971535.1). Taxonomy (NCBI): domain Eukaryota; kingdom Metazoa; phylum Chordata; class Actinopteri; order Aulopiformes; family Paralepididae; genus Notolepis; species Notolepis coatsorum. The sequence continues at coordinate 85,060,533 of NC_140183.1, forward strand.
AGGCAACAAGTTGCCCATCGACACTAATCTAAGGTTAGAGTAATGCTTCCCATCAAACCATTTTCTAAAATAAAAAACAAAAACAAAAGTTGATGCTGGCTTCATCTTAGTTGCGTATACAATATCAAGATTACTCTTTTCCTGCTCTCTCTCTCTCGCTCTCTCTCTCTCTCACTAAAATCGGAAGTATTTCTTAAAATATTTTCTTTCATTTTTGATCCCAATCACATTTGTAAGTTGCATTGCTTCAAATTCACACACGTGAGTGAGAGAAACCTCAGAAATTGATGGTGATTTTCTTTTAAACTTACCAAAATACAAAGATGTTCAATGGACCTGTCTCAAACCCTGCCCTCTTTTCTTGATCCTCCAATCACAACTGCCGCTTACCTCGGACAAACCAAGTTTGTCCGAGGTAAGCGACAGTTGTGATTGGAGGATCAAGAAAAGGGGCAGGGTTTTGAGACAGGTCCATTGTCTTTCACACACTTGAGTAAGACGCACGGGGCAAGACCCTCCTGCACCACGTGCGTGTGAGACACACTCTCGTCTTGCTCAATGACCTCTCCTGAATGAAGATTGTCTTTAACCCTTTCATGCTCTCTTCCAGCAGCCCTTTGTGGAATTAGGTAGATTGTACAAATTCTAATGGTCCTCCTCTAAGAGTTAAACATGGCTTAATATTGAAATAGCTCCTAAGAGGTTTGGCAGCTGCATGGTTATCTGCCGTTTCTTTTTAAAGCGTTGTACAGCATCGTGAAATAAGAGGTCGGCTCTGCTGATGTGGTTAGCTCCCCCCCCCGTGGAATTCTGGGGGATGTCGTTTTTCTTCCCAGAACTATTACATTACATAGAATTTTACAGTCTATGCGTTTTGCTCTACTTCACTCTCCTCTGAGACTAAATGCCACTTCCAGCTGTTGTCTTCTTATCTTCTCTTGGTATTGGTTGGTGTAAATATGTGCGTGTTCTCTGCCCCGTCTTGTAAAAAGTGGGCAATATCGTAAAGACTGGACTGGGTTTAAGCGGTCAGTTTTGTGTGTGTTTGTGTTTGATGTGTGTATCCTCAACACTGTGTACATCTATGTGAAGGTATATATATCCGTCTGTTTTCATGTACTATATAGTATGTACTGTATGCATCCGCCACTCCTTTGCCTCGAAATGGGTGAAGCTGTGAGAGGGCATGTATGTGTGTGTGTGTGTGTATGTGTGTGTGTGTCCGTGTATGTGTGTGTGTGTGTGTGTGTGTTTCTGTGTGCGTGTGTCCGTCTTGAGGGTCACTCGGTGTTGTTGAGGCTGTAGGGTGGCGGAGGCTCCATGCTGTGTTCTGAGGAGGGCGTCCCTGGGGGCCCAGTGGAGGGCGTCGGCGAGGCGGGGGGCTCCTCCGAGTCAGAGTTCTCCAACGAGAGGTCGTCCACCAGGGCTCTGCGTCCACGCATCGCCAGGGGCAACGGAGCGCGCCTGGAAAAGGGAGAGTGCGTGTTACGTCCTGGTTGTTGCTAGTACCCAGCGTGTGCAGCGTGTGCGGGAATTAAGCTTCAGTGGAAAGGACCCCATGGGATGCAATCTAAAACTAAAGAAGGAAATCAACTATTTCATTAAAGGAACACGCCAACATTTTGGGAAATTAGCTTACCTTCTTCGCCAGAGAGAGACAAGAAGATAGATACCAGTTTCCTCTCTGTGCGCGTTCAGTAGAAAGCTATCTGGGCTGCACGTTAGCCTAGCTTAGCACAATGAATGGAGGCGGACAGTGACGGGTAGCCTTCGGGAGAGGTGTTAGTTGGACAATGCCTAGGCTAACCGGCACTGTCCGCTTCCATTCATTGTGCTAAGCTAGGCTAACGTGCAGCCAGATAGCTTTCTACTGAACGCACAGAGAGGAAACTGGTATCTATCTTCTTGTCTCTCTCTGGAGAAGACGATAAGGTAATTTCCCAAAATGCTGTCGTGTTCTTTTAAAGAGTAATGAAACATATCATCCCTTTGCTGCTCTAGTGGTTGATATTCTCACCAAGCTGCACACACTCTGCCCCGCCTGCGATGTCATAGAGCCTGTGCTCGTTTAAGCGTGCCCAGTACCCTACACGGGTGGAGAACAATACTCTCATAATGGAGTGAGGAATTTTAAGCATCGGTATGCACAGACTACTTTAAAGCAGATGTGTATTTCAGTATGCGGCATAAAACTGTGGAATTCTCTACAGAATGATTTAAAGAGTTGTAGGAATATCTTTCAGTTCAAGAAAATGTATAAAGAAAAAACAATTAGACTTTATGAAGTTGATGGGTAATAGCTTTCCCTATGACAAATTTCTTTCTTTGTCATGTTATTGTACGTATTGCTTGTTAAATATGTGCAATTGTAATATGTGTAATCTATTTCTATTGTTTATTTATTGTTTTGAGTAAGAGGCAGGCAAAATACTATTTTCTTCTCCCTGCTCCTTTTTCACTCTTGGAATGTGCAAATTGGGAGGTATTAAGAAATTATGCTGTTGTGCTTTTGTGCAGCTGTGCATTGCCGTGAACGGAACAAATACAAATGAAATTAAATGATGGGAGTGAGGCAGACAGGCCTGTCTCTCCAACCTGGACAGATGAGAAGAGAAGCAGTGGTTTCTCTCCAGGGCAGGAAGGTATGCTTCATTACTCTCTCTAACTTCATCACATAATCAATCAACCAAATAAGAGCAGAAGACAGCACAATACTGGCCTCTTGAGGACAAGATCTGAATAGCGCTTTGAGGTGGTGAAACAAACGACGACTTATGGGACATCACTGTTGTCTAGTCTACACAAAGAAACTACAGTATTAACATGTGTTACTGAACCAAGCTAGTGATGAATCACACAGCAAGACAAGCAAGAGGAAAGCCAGCAAAACACATGTGCATGTGTGGACACACACACACACACACACTCATACATACATACGTACACACACACGTATGTACATACGTACATACTGTACATACACACACGTACGTACATACTGTACATACACACACACACACACGTACGTACGCATACATGCGCACGCGCACACACACACACACACACACACACACACACACACACACACACACACACACACACACACACACACACACACACACACACACACACACACACACACACACACACACACACACACACACACACACACACACACACACACACACACACACACACACACACACACACACACACACACACACACACACACACACACACACACACACACACACACACACACACACAGTGACCTACTTCTCCGGCCTCCAGTCTGGGATGCTGAGTGGTGATGTGAGGCAGACAGACAGATGGACACAGGGTGTCAGTGTGAGACAGACACACAAACGGACGCAACAAAACAAAACACAAACACAAACAAAACGTCAAACAAACATAATGTTAATGGGGGTCAAATCAAAACATGACAACTGAGGACCGATAGCTCTCTTTTCCAACTCTCACCTGATTCACGTATGTCACGCAAGCATGACAACACAGATACAAACACAGACAGACAGACAGACAGACAGACAGACAGACAGACAGACAGACAGACAGACAGACAGACAGACAGACAGACAGACAGACAGACAGACAGACAGACAGACAGACACACACACACACACACACACACACAGACAGACACACAAACAGATGGGCATTTGAAGACATATATTTGAATATTCTATTTAAAAACGTGGTTAACACACTCATAATGTAGCCTGAAGGCGAGGAAACAAACAATCATAATCACGACAGTAGTCAAATAAATAAAGAAACGAAATCCTATTTGTTAAATTGATTTAATACCGGTCATTTCCAATAGGCGAATATTCAAATAACTGTGCCCATCACTAACACACACACACACACACACACACACACACACACACACACACACACACACACACACACACACACACGCACGCACACGCACGTACCTGAGCTGGCTGCGCAGGGCGGTGATCTCCCTCGTCATGCTCTGGCTGCCATCGCTCATCTCCTCCAGCTCCCTCTGGAGTTTCCTCCTCTGGGCGTTGGAGCGAGAGTTCTCCTCCTCCACCTCCTCCAGCTGCCTCTTCAGCTGCCTCAGACGGCCCATAGACTTGTCCAACTGGCAGGGGAGGTGGTGGGTGGAGAGGAGGGAGAGAGAGAGAGAGAGAAAGAGAGAGGGGAAGGGGGGGTAGTAAGGATGGTCGGTCGATGGAGAGGAAAAAGTGGATGGAGAAGGATTTGGGAAAACAATGCGGGTAGGGCGGAGGTCAGGTCGGGTGGAGTGGGGGTTGAGGAGGAAGTGGACGGGAAGAAAACAAGGGAAGAGAAGGAGAAGGGGTGAATAGAGGGAGAGAGAGAGAGAGAGAGTGAGATTACTCCACAAACAGGAGGACCGATCAGGATCAGGACCAGCGAGATTAAATCTGAGCAAGATTATCGACGATGGTGTTTTGGGAGGGGAGTCAATATCTCTCCAGTAGATGATGGATTATATTTTGGGGCTGGGGGGGGGGGGGGGGGGGGATAACCCCCCCCATATCCGCCCCTCTCACTTGCAGATGCTGGGTTTGGATTAGGATTAGGATTGAGCAGGATAAATCACTCGTTTGGGGGTGATCTTTTCAACACTCTCTTTGCGCCCTGACGCACAATTATAGCTGCATGTTGGGTTCACATGACGGTATGTGCTGTTATACAACGGCATGCAAATTTCTCGATTCTGATTGGCTGAAACAGTCCATTTACACGTATTTATCCTTCACAATCCACGCTCCTGGTCCCAGGACCCGCCCACAACCGAATCACATCACTCCGCCGTTCGACTTTGTAGAGGGAGCGGAGAGCGGAGACATAGGGTGTGTAAGGCTGGGGCAGGCTGTGCCTTCCCAGACCAGTCGACACATTATTTTTATTTATTTAAATAAATTTATTTTTAGCCTTTATTTTTTTCCCTGTGTACCTGTGTGTGTGTGGGGGGGCTGGGGTCGGCCGACCGTCAATGGATAGGTGTGGTGACACTTAACATTCCAGACGGCCTGAATACCCTGAAGACTCTGACAGGAGCACTCATTCAAGGGTACTATGACTATGCTTGCACCTCATGGTACCAAAGCACCTCAAAGGCACTAAAAACCAAATGCACCGGCAACTCTCATGGTTAACGGTAGAGAATAGGCTGGTTTTCAACAGTTACATTTTTCAGGAACACTGTCTTTTCATCTCAACCTGTTTTCTTATACAAACAAATTGTCAGATGCAGTCAGGTTCATTCTTATTTTACTAGGTCAGCTGATGATGGACAGATTATGTTACCACGTCCAAAATCAAATGCTTTAAAGAGGACTGTTGTTTATCCTGCCATCAATCATTGGAATAACTGCCCACTGAACATAAGTAAATTGAATAGTAAAGTGTCTTTCAAATACCACCTGAGAATGCACTACTTAAATATGTGAGCAAAATATTCTGATGTTGATAATGATGTCTACAATGTTTTACTGTTTTTAGATTATCATTGTTAATTGTGATTGTCATATGTATCTCATGTTGTTATGTTTTGTGTTTTCTGTTGTCTTTCTGTGTGGAAGGAAGACTAGCTCAATCAATCATTCCAATAACAACCACTAACTTCATAATTAAAAACTAAAGAAAAGTTGGATGTGTTAGTTGGTTGGATGTCTTAGTTGAAAGGCAGTTGGATGTGTTAGTTGGTTGGATGTCTTAGTTGAAAGGCAGTTGGATGTGTTAGTTGGTTGGATGTCTTAGTTGAAAGGCAGTTGGATGTGTTAGTTGGTTGGATGTCCTACTGAGAACAGTTGGATGCACTTCCGAGCTGCTTCCACATGGAGGCAATTTCTATTTTTTTCTTTTTTGGGAACTACTTTTTCTGGCGGATGGTTTTTTCAATAAATCTTCGATTAATGTGTGTTTATTGTATAGCAATAAGGTTGGATGAATGTGGCAGTTGTATAAAAGCATTACACCACTTGCAGTCGTGATTTGTGAAAAATAAACCATGCCTAACTAACGACCACCCCTAGGCATGGTTTATTGTTCACAAACCACTCCTGCGCGTGATGTAATGCTTAAATATAAGTTGTGTAATGTTCTGCCCTTCCTGCCTGTCCACGGACTGTTCTCCCTTGCTCTGCCTCTCCCCTTGTCATTATTTGTCCGTTTCCTGTAGTTCTTTGTCAGTCTGTTTCCCCTCCCATGTGTCTCTAGTTGTAATCATCGCAGGTGTTTCTTGTTTGTCATTTGCTCCTGTGTATTTCAGTTCCTTGTTTCTTGTTCTCTGTGCTGGTCCATTGTCTATGTTCAGTGTCTCCTGGTAGGTGTTTTATGTTTCATGCCAATGGTTACATGTAAGAATCCTTAGGAAGTCTAGTCTTTTTTTTGTCTCTTTTGTCTCTCCAGTGCGTTTCTGTTCTCTGTATTTTTTCCTCTCAACTTTATATTTTTGTTATTAAACACCGTCCACCTGCCTCGTTTGTCTGCACCTGAATCCTATGCCACTACCCCTTGTATGACAGGTTGACCTTGATAGACTAAAGCACACCCGAAAAAGCAGAACGTTTTTGCAATGTTTTCTCAAAATTCTCTGTTAGACTTTTACCACCCAATAGCTTTCAATGGCCAGTAGTAAGGAAAGACAGAATGTTCAGTTATCAAAATTCAAAACTTCTTAGTGATCGAAGTCAGCATGTTAATTCATTCTGCTCCTCTCAATATCAAATGTGGTGTACCACAAGAATCCATTCTTGGTCCCCTGTTTTTTTTATTTACATAAATGATCCCACTTAATATCAAAATTATTATTTGCAGATGACACAAGTATATTTTATTCACACTGAGACCTGGGTAAACTAAACTCGCATCAATTGTAAATAAGGAATAGTGTCAAAATATTAAAATGGCTAAAACTGAATTTCAAGGAAACAAAATTACCTTCAAAGACAACAACCAAAAGCCAAACCAAACAAGTCCTTGATACCTCGGATTAAAAATAGATGACAAGCTTACTTGGAAGGCTCAAATAAATAATCTCAAATAAAATTGCAAAAATCTTAATAGAAGTAGAAGTGATCCTGAGGGAAATTCAGCACTACAAATCACTTACAATAAACATTTAGGTAGGTAGATCCAATAGGGATAACTGGCTATGTTAGATATTTGCTGAATCATAACACAACACTATGTTTGTATTATGTCCATGATTTACCAATTTATTAGTGACTGCAATATTGTACCCATCATACAAAACTGCAAACGATTCCCTGTCTACAGAACTATTTATCAGAACAGTATTTTGTGCAGGATACAGGGATCACACAGCTCCTCATTTAGCAAATTGGGCCATTCTTAATTGTGTTTTAAATAAACAAACAGATTGCTCTGTTTCTTCATAGGCTTTTTTTAAAGGATCCTGCGCCCTATTTTCAAACAAAAATCTCAATTGTCCCAGCCAGGAGAAATCGCTTCAAACTCCATCTTCCTAGGACTAGAACATTGAATGCCTAATTAGGGATCTCTAACAGGGTCCCAATACTTTGTCATTCCATTCCCACTGGTTTTGCCAGCCTATCCTCTTTCAAAAACCATGTAGAGAAACGCCTATTGGTTAAACTCATAGACTCAGCCATTCCCGTCAACTCCTATTTCTTTAATTAGTTCTTTCTTTAAACAGAACTGCACACACCATATCAAACGCATACTTGTTTTAATAGGGTTAATATTGTCTGACAGACTTTGATCAGGCCATTGAGCCTGTATATTTATGTGTGGAGGGCGAGGCTATGTACACTAGTATGTGTATGTATGTTTTACTTTTCTCTACTGTGTGAAGGTATATTGTATGGCACTCTATAATGAGGGAGGCGACGTGACAAGCCGGCCGGCTTTCAAGTATGGAGGACGTTTTTACTGAATGTTTTGCTTCAAATTTCTATTGTCTATTTTCTAAATCTTGAGATCATACACGTGAAAGGGACATGGTCCTGGAAGCAGAACACAGTCACTAAAGAAGAGAACTTCACTCTGATGAAGGTCTCTGACCTAAAGCACATCATTTATTGAAGTGACCTTTGAAGTGGAGTGTAAATCCTGTTCTATACAGGTCAACATGTCTTGGTCTTTACCGACCTGTTCTCTGTACTGGTCTGTTCTATACAGGTCAACATGTCTTGGTCTTTACCGACCTGTTCTCTGTACTGGTCTGCATGTCTCCTCTCGTCCTCCGCCTGCATCATCACCTCCTTTAGTTTCTTCTCTGTCTTCCGCACTAGTTTGTTGGCCATTGCTCGCTCCCTGAGAGAGAGAGAGAGAGAGAGAGAGAGAGAGAGAGAGAGAGAGAGAGAGGATAAGCATAGTATCTGTGGACTGTGTGGTCATATGTAGCTCAATGAGTAGGCGTGGCACTAAATAACGCTGCCAGTGTGAAGGGGTTCCCTCTGGGGGTCATCCAATGCTAAAGCTGTATCTACTCCTGCTACTACTACGGTGGTTTGGATAAAAAGCATTCACCAAATGGCATAATAATGCATGCGTGTGATACGTGTCATATTCTGCTGAGAAATGTAAGAAGCTAGAAATACTGTGTGTGTGCTTGTGTGTGTGTGTGTGTGTGTACGCACACACTTGTGTGTGACTGGGTGGGCCAGAATGTGTGCATGTGTGTGTGTGAGTGAGTGTGTGTGTGTGTGTGTGTCTGTGTGTGTCCCTCACTGTCTCTCCTGCTCCAGTTGCTCCTCCATGGAGTCTATCTTGGCCTCCAGGGCGGCGACACTGAGCCTGTGTTTGCCCCTGACGGCTCCCTCCATCTCCCCCAGCCTGCTCTTCAGGTCCTTGTTCTGCCTCTCCAGCAGCTCCCGCTGGCCCTCCGCCTTCTGGCCCAGAGTGCGCTCTCCCTGCAGCTGCACCGTCATTGTCTCCACCTTGGATAAACAACACAGGGTCAGCTGTGAGAGTATAGTGTGTGTGTGTGTGTGTGTTGAGGTGTTAGAAGACAGTGATAGAATAGAGGAGAGATAAAACCAGATATACAGTATAGTCTATGTACTACAAATGTAAGTATTTGTGTGTGTGCATAGATATCTATAGAACACTAGATAGCTTGCCCGCGCTGCCGGCCAATGGAGAGCGACGTCACTGAACCGCCGCCATCTTGCTCCAGTTAGCCTTGAGTGAGAGTGAGTGAGCTGCACAGACAAAAATACTCATAACTCGCTGAAATATTGACGGATTTACAAACGGTTTGGTTTATTACAAGCATTATTAACGTGGCTATGATTCAAGCGGTTTGTAAAAAAAAACATTTAATTTTTTTTATTTATAAGTATGCAGTATCATAACTACATCTTTGATGTTTATAGCAAACCAACCCGTTTGTAAATCCGTCAATATTTCAGCGAGTTATGAGTATTTTTGTCTGTGCAGCTCACTCACTCTCACTCAAGGCTAACTGGAGCAAGATGGCGGTGGTTCAGTGACGCTGGTGACTCCGCCTTAAGCTATCTAGTGTTCTATAGATATCTATGTGTGTGTGTACCTGCAGAGCCGTCTTCCTCTGTCTCTCTGCCATCAGTTCAGAGTTAGTCTGTTCCTCCTCCAACTCCTCCTCCAGCTGAGTGACCCGGGCATCCAACCTGCGCTTCTCCTCACACAGTGCTGACCTGAGAACACACACACACACACACACACACACACACACACACACACACACACACACACACACACACACAGGGAGGGAGGAAGGAGAGGAGGGAGGAAGGAGGAAGAAAGAAGAGGGAGGAAGGGGAGGAGGGAGGAAGGAGAGGAGGGAGGAAGGAGAGGAGGGAGGAAGGAGAGGAGGGATGAAGGAGAGGAGGGAGGGAGGAGAGGAGGGAGGAAGGGGAGGAGGGAGGGAGGAAGGAGAGGAGGGAGGAAGGAGAGGAGGGAGGAAGGAGAGAAGGGAGGAAGGAGAGGAGGGATGAAGGAGAGGAGGGAGGGAGGAGAGGAGGGAGGGAGGAAGGAGAGGAGGGAGGAAGGAGAGGAGGGAGGAAGGAGAGAAGGGAGGAAGGAGGAAGGAGAGGAGGGATGAAGGAGAGGAGGGAGGGAGGGAGGAGAGGAGAGGAGGGAGGGAGGAGAGGAGGGAGGGAGGAAGGAGAGGAGGGAGGAAGGAGAGGAGGGAGGAAGGAGAGAAGGGAGGAAGGAGAGAAGGGAGGAAGGAGAGGAGGGAGGAAGGAGAGGAGGGAGGAAGGAGAGGAGGGATGAAGGAGAGGAGGGAGGGAGGAGAGGAGGGAGGAAGGGGAGGAGGAGAGTAGGGAGGAAGGGGAGGAGGGAGGGAGGAAGGAGAGGAGGGAGGAAGGGGAGGAGGGAGGAAGGAGAGGAGGGAGGAAGGAGAGGAGGGAGGAAGGAGAGGAGGGATGAAGGAGAGGAGGGAGGGAGGAGAGGAGGGAGGAAGGGGAGGAGGGAGGGAGGAAGGAGAGGAGGGAGGAAGGAGAGGAAGGAGGAAGGAGAGAAGGGAGGAAGGAGAGGAGGGATGAAGGAGAGGAGGGAGGGAGGAGAGGAGGGATGAAGGAGAGGAGGGAGGGAGGAGAGGAGGGAGGAAGGAGAGGAGGGAGGAAGGAGAGGAGGGAGGAAGGAGAGAAGGGAGGAAGGAGGAAGGAGAGGAGGGAGGAAGGAGAGGAGGGATGAAGGAGAGGAGGGAGGGAGGAAGGAGAGGAGGGAGGAAGGAGAGGAGGCAGTACACACACACACACACACACACACACACACACACACACACACACACACACACACACACACCATTAGTAACCTCAATACACACAGACACAGCACACAGGAAGTCCGCAGCAAGTGGAGATACTGACTTTCCGGAGCTGCTGTTGACCATCTCGTCAGCCACCTCGTCTCTCTCCTGCTGCGCTTGTCTCCTCAGTCTCTCAGACACAGACAGCTCCTACAGACAGAGAGGAGCAATACCATAGTAGAGGTTCACACAATGGCAAACACCACACAGCTGTATGTCTTGGACAGGTGTGCGTCAAAAGAGTAACGTCTTGAAGACTTGACTCATGCTCGGTTTGATTGAGTACTACATTTCAGTCACCCGACCTTCATCAGGTATCTCTACCGATGTGTAAGACATTATCACAGACACAGACACACTAGGGCTGTCCCCGACTAAGGATTTGGATAGTCGACTATGATTGGCCAAAATTAGCAGACAGTCGACTATTAGTCGACTATGAAAAAAAAAGTATTGAAAAAAAAAAAGTATATTTGGGCTGTGGGGGGGTGCTTAATGTCTGATGGAAGGCTTCTTGTCCTCTGCAAAAGCATGCAATTGGTCCACTGATGGATACATCTTGATATTTGTCTAGTCTAGTGTGTTCATTAGACGGGTGAAATCCTCTTTCAGTGCCTCTGTGCCTGTTTTCGTAGGCAGTTAGCCTCTGGTATGCGTGCCATTAGCGTTAGCCACGCTTCTAGGCCTCTTTTCTTTTGGAAAGAATGATAAAAAAATAAATAATAATAATAATCATTTAAAAAAATTTTTTTTATTCGACTAAGAGGTTGGCAGTCGACTACGGCTCCTTTCGATCGATTAGTCGACTATTCGACTAATAGGGGTCAGCCGCCCTGACACACACACACACACACACACACACACACACACACACACACACACACACACACACACACACACACACACACACACACACACACACACACACACACACACACACACACACACACACACACACACACACACACACACACACACACACACACACACACACACACACACACACACACACACACACACACACACACACACACACACACACACACACACACACACACACTCAGTGAGCTGCACCAGTTCAGCCTCCAGGGTCTGCAGGCGCTTCTCGCTGTCTTTGGACTGGGCCACCACCTCGTCACGAGCCAACTTGCTCTCGTCCAGCTCACGGAGGACATCCTTCATCTGAGTCTGAGACACACGGGCACACGTTTTAGAATGAAGTCAGTGGACATGAATGAAGAAAGTGGGCTCGGAGTCTAAACGGCCAGCGTCGTCCGGACCAACACTTCCCGACCTGCAGACCAAGTCTCTCAAACGTTCCCGCTAACGCCGAGACACAAGACAGCTGATGGGGTTCTCCCGCCTCCCCTTCGAGACGCCAGGGAGAGGCCACGCCCCTTTGTACCATATATCCTACTTTTAGAATACAGCATGTAGACTTGAACAGATGATCACTGGAGAGAGAGAGAGAGAGAGAGAGAGAGAGAGAGAGAGAGAGAGAGAGAGAGAGCTGGGGTTTTCCCGCTTACCTGTAACCTCCGTAGCTGCCTGATCCCCTCCTCCCTGCCACGATTGGCTGCCTCCACCTGGGCCTCCGCCTCCTGTAGCTCCACCTCCAGTTGCTTCTTGATGACCAGGGCCTGAGAGCGCTGAGTCTTCTCCTCCTCCAGCTGGCCCTCCAACTCCCTCACCTGGGGGGGGGGTGTGTTTACATGCACATTAATATTCCAATATTATTTGGGATACTCAAGATAATTCCATATGCAAAATTTAGCATCTAAACACCATATTCTGTTTATAATAACCAGGATAAGCTCATATCCTGACTTGGAGAAACCATTGCTGGGATGTGCAGATACTAGCCAGGATGTTAAGGCATGTAAACACCTTATAGCGTCTACCGTCTACTGTTGGGTTTTATGGTCCGCGTTTCCATAGTAATACTCCCAATATTCCATTTCCTTATGTGCATGAGAATGCATATAGACACATTATCCCATGTAAGACCGCTGGTATCCAGAACATTGACGTGAACCTAGGCCCTCGTCCCTCCCTCCTGTACCTGTTTGCTGAGGGATCTCCTCTTCTCCTCTCCCTTCTCCTCCTTAGCGCTGATCTCCCGCTCGAACTGAGCCCGGAGGGCCTGCAGGGTCACCTCCAGCCTCAGCCGGGAGTTCTCCGCCTCCCCCAGCTCCTCCTCCAGCTCCTGGGTCTGAGTTCGCAGATTCTGGGCCTCCGTCTCCAGGGCCCTCCGGGAGCGCTCCAGCTCGTGCACCTGGCGACGGGCACGAGGAGACGAGAGGGTGAACAACACGGGGACGACAGAAGGACGGAGACGGAGAAAACAACAAGAGGGAGAGGAATAGAGAGAGAGAGAGAGAGAAAAGTGGAGATTCCTACACTCTTGCCGACGTCATCCTGTTGGTTGACTAGCTGTTCCATGTCCAGACGTAGCTGCTTGTTGGCCCTCTCCAACTCCTCCCTCTGGTCCTGGGCCTCCTACACACACAGCAACACAACCACACTGTTATCATCAGATGAATTCCAGAACTGATGCTGGACAAACACAAGCTCAGGGCCAATGGGCACAGCCTGATTGGAACAGCAGAGATTAGGATACTTTATATGACGTTAACCGAGAGCGTAGAGTAGAGCAGTGGTTCCCAAAGTCGGGGAGCAGCCACGGGAGGGCCGCGAGATGATTTAAAAAAATAAAAAATAAAAATAAAAATGTTTGTCAGGCCACTGAACTTAGAAGCAGGCCAGGACAGTGTTTCTAGTTGTATTCTAAAATTCTATTATATTGTATTCTAAAATGTGACTACCGGTATATGGTTTTATATTAACTTAATAAATAAACAAAAACGAAAAATCTACTTATTTCAACGAACATTTCAAACTAAATAACAGATTATGCACATAAAACGCTGAAAACAACCGAAGCAGTATAGTATTTTAATGAGGCTATTATTATTATCATTATTATTTTGCAACAAGTTAGCCCTCTCATAAATAGCACATATAAATGAATAACTAACTTGAACTAACTTAATGGGATTGAAGTGATATCTGGCTTAAAAAAATCGGTCGCCTGGCAAAAAAAAAAGAAAAAAAAAAGCCAGACGATGTGCATTGGGCCGCGGCTCTCTGACGCCTTATTTTCTGGGTCCCGGCCTGAAAAGTTTGGGAACCCCTGGAGTAGCGGTGCGGCTCACCTGCAGGGCTCGTGCCAGCGCCAGAGAGCGGGTCTCCTTCTCCCTGCTGTCGGCCTCCGCTCGGTCCCTCTCCTCCGCCAGCCGGGCGCTCACCGCCTTCTCCTCCGCCAGGCACTGAGGTGGAGTGGGCAAGGGTTAGAGGTCAGGGGTCACGAAGGGAGGATTTTTTTTTTCGCTTGAGTGACTTGCTCAAGGGCAGATCGTTGCTCATTTCGATGGCGGGGAAGATTGCACCAATGTATGCAAACAATCTAAAATGCAGCGAAGACATCTAAAAACGTGCGTACCTCTTGTACAGTGCGAGTCCTTGTATCAAGAGCTCAGTCAATCAACAAGAGAACGAGAACATGTCTCCATTCCCATTTCTTTTTTTGTTGCATTTTGGATTACGGATAGGGGCCTTTAACCTGGACGCTCACCTGGTCAAACTTCTTCTGCCTCTTCTCCAGGGCGGCGCAGTTCTGCCTCTCTCTCTGCAGGGCCAGGGTCATGTCCTCGATCTCCTCCCGGAGCCTCTCCCTCTGCCTCTCCACCCGCTCCCTCTCCTCCTCCTTCTGTCGCTCCCTCTGCACGGCCTGGTCCAGCTCCCTCTGGAGCCTCCTGCGCGTCTCCTCCCCGGCCTCCACGGCTGCGTTCACCTCCTCCGACTGCTTGCGCAACTCGGCCAGCTGGAGGGAGAAGGGACGGAGGGAAGGAGGGGCTTGTGATGAGGAATCCCTTCTGGTTGCCCCAAAACAACAGCTTATATCGCACACCTTGGTGCGAGCCAAGGGGCTACGGCCCCGCCCCTCTCTAAAGCTAGGTGTCCCCTTCGCGTGAATATTTTAGGCAACCAACTTGTGTTTAGCGTTTCTCTGATTGGCCACTACGCCCATGTGACCGCGGCAGCGCGAGAGAGCTGCAGCGCGGAAATAGGCTGCATTCTATTGCCATTCTCTAAGACAAACTCTAACCTTAACCAGCTCCTTAACAGCGCCTAAACTTAACCCTTCTAACCTTAACCAACTCCGAAACAATGCTTAAAGTTAACCTGCCTAAACTTAACCGGCGAAAGAATGCACGTAAAAAAAAAAAAAAAAAAAACTGACCGCAGGATCCACAGCAAGGCGGCGCTACCAGTTGAGCTAGTTGTCGATGTTAAAAGAGGGGGGATTACTGCTACATAATGCTGCCGCTCCGCTCTGCTGCTGCCGCGTCGCCGTGGCTAGACGCAAGTTGGTTGCCTTTAATATTTAGGCGTCCCCTTCTCCCCCTCAGTGTCTCCCAGCCGGCCACATGGGAGCACTCCTCTTAGCCCAAGCTCATTAAATCTACAATATGCACTTTGTATATAGTTTCACTATAAAAACCTATTATTGATCATGATGATCCGTCTACGACATAATTGATGAGTTCGGTTCCACCACACTTATTATTACTTAGTATACAACATGGATGGATACATTCCCTGGAACACAGAACAAAGTAGAAGGCGATGTAGGAAGGAGACCACTCTTCCCCCTGCCCATACCAATTCTGAATCCTAAACATTAAGTATCAGCCAAAGAGTACTGATCCATATAAAGCGTAGATTTAGAGAAGTATTTTGTGAATGTCGACACCCCTTTCACCTTTAACACATTCTGTGCCAAAAACGGAAAATCACGTGTTTGCTCGACAAGCGCTGAGTGCCAAAAACGAGATATTACGTTTTTGGATTGTTTGATCTTTTTACTTGCCCGGAGCGATCTGCATCACTGCGGCACATTCACATACACTAGAACTGCAATGCCGATCTATCACCAGGTGGCAGTATCGTCCGTGTCTGAACTGCAATGGTTGGGGTTGATACACAGCCCCCCCCCCCCCTTGGTAGTGGCTCCTCCCGCTTGAACAGAAATTCACATTGATCGCCTCGAAATTCCTTGCCTAAGCGTATTTCACCATCGAAGCGTGTATAGACATAACACTGGTAATCGTGATGGCGATGCGATCACTTGGAATTCTTCTTCTTGGAATACCTTCTGGCTAAGGTAAGGTACATTCTATGTCTATTTTACTGAATCTGAAACGTGTTTTTCTAACGATCACAGTTCTGTGTTTCACCGGACGAAAAACATGCTCGGCAAACACGATCACAGTTTTGAGTTAAAACGACCCCCCCCCCCCTGATGATTTTGTGAAGGTACATATATACATGTCATATACCTTTTGGGAGTATTTGGGGTTTCAGGGGATCAACCAGATCGGTTTGGGCTTATTGCACATAACGCGTTTTATTTCGCGATCTATGAAAAAATACTGTATTATCTTGGAAATGCGCGATGTTTAGCGTGTAATAAACTACAAACTACAGCGTGTGGAAACAAACTATTATTCCCATGTTGCACTACAAGTAATGTTTGTCACACCATGTCTCCACAGCTATAATACAGAACACACACACAGCTTCGCAAACATAGTGAAACGACTGTGGAAACGACTATCAAGCTGGCAATCTAGGGGTATAGATAAGCGATACGTGCGACACTCAAAGTGTTAAGGACTCTCTCTAGTCTACCTGCTGAGTGTGGGTCTGGATCTGCCTGGTCAGCTCCTTGGCCCTCTCCTCCTCCTCCTCCACTCTCTCCATCAGTCCGTTCCTCTCCTCCTCCAGAGAACGCACCCTGGAGCTCAGAGCCAGCTTCTGACGAGTCTCATCCTGCAGCATTTCCTGAGAGAGAGAGAGAGAGAGAGAGAGAGAGAGGGGGACAGAACAGAGGACAATGTGTAACAGAGGGGGATGGAAGTGTGTGTGTGTGTGTGTGTGTGTGTGTGTGTGTGTGTGTGTGTGTGTGCATACTTGTGTATGTGCGTGTCGATGTTGTCCTACCATTGGTGGGACCAAATGTATGGTTATGGTTAGGATAAGGAATTAGGGAATACATGTAAGTCTATGGAATATCCCCACAACTCATGAACAGATGGCTGTGTGTGTGTGAGTGTGTGCGTGTGCGTGTGTGTGTGTGTGTGTGTGTGTGTGTGTGTGTGTGTGTGTGTGGTTACCTGTGTGTCATGCAGTTGGCTCTCCAGACCGCTGACCTCCTTGGTGAGGCGGAGAGACTTGGAGTCAGAAGAGGTGAGGTTGCTGGAGGTGGACTCAATCTCACACTGGAAGAGAGAGGAAACAGGAAGACATTCATAACAATCACTTTATTTGACAATAAACGTATATATATACTGAAACACATGGCACAAGGACAACAGGACCTCACATACAGTGCAACACACACACACACACACACACACACACACACACACACACACACACACACACACACACACACACACACACACACACACACACACACACACACACACACACACACACACACACCACACACACACACACACACACACACACACACACACACACACACACACACACACACACACACACACACACGCTACATCCAATATACTACATACATGTGTCCGCTCAGGACATTACGATGTCATGGTACCACTAGGAATCCCCGCACACGTCCCGTCTCACCTGTAGCTTGTGCACCCGCTCCTCCCTCTCCTCCCGCTCCCGGTCGGCCTGCGCCAGGCGCGCGTCTCACCTGTAGCTTGTGCACCCGCTCCTCCCTCTCCTCCCTCTCCCGGTCGGCCTGCGCCAGGCGGGCGCTGAGCTCCAGCAGCTGGCCCTCGGCCCTCTTGCGGCCCCTCTCGCTCTCCACACGGCCCCCCTGCAGCGTCTTGAGCTCCGAGGACAGGTTGAGCCTCTCCTCCTCCAGCACCGTCTTGGCCTTCTCCAGGGACTGACGCGCCTGGGGACAGTGGGGAGGGCAGGGGGCGCGGAGGGGAGGGGGGGGGGGCGCGGAGGAACACGTTAGAGAGGCAGACACGAGATGTTCCCCAAAGCATTTAGAACATCTGTTAATATTAGAATCCCAAGTGTGAGTGATGTATAATCTGTGGATTGAAATTTAAAATGTGGTGCGTGTGTTTTATGTGTTTTAAAGAGAGTTGATATGAAAACGTATTGTTCCATGTTGTCCTGTTATGTCCATGTTTCGGGTTTAAACCTGCATTATATAACTTTTTTCATGAAAAAATATTGCTGCTCGGGAAGCTACATCATGGAGTCGGGCCGAACTAGAGAAAACCCTCCCAGCAGCAGCGTATGAAACACAGTGAAACTGCCAATACACACCTCTCTGGTCGGGCAGGTCATGGAACACATGTCTTTTTTGTCACCGTTTTCTCTTATCTGCTAATCTTCCATAGTGCTGCTTTAAATGTTTTTTTTTTATTTTTGTATCAGATTTTCTATTTTCAATTTTCTTTTGACAACACATCATCAACATCAACAACAACAACAACAACAACAACAACAACAATAACAATAATAATAATAATAATAATAATAATAATAATAATAATAATAATAATAATAATAATAATAATAATAATAATGACAAGATAATAAGAAATAATAAATACAGACCAAAACTTAACTAATAAATACAAAATACAAGATACCAAGTAGAAAATAAAAACACAGCAAACAACACAAAAGACATTAGACAATAGACATTTCCTCCCCCCACCCCGCCGGACCCCCAGGCCAGGACCCACCCCCACCCCCACCCCGCCGCTACAGCGCGCTCTGCCGGACCCCCAGGCCAGGACCCACCCCCACCCCGCCGCTACAGCGCGCTCTGCCGGACCCCCAGGC